>NC_087303.1:2100668-2267107 GCF_015220805.1 Pogoniulus pusillus | reverse complement strand
CATCTCCTCCATCTCCTCCTCCATCTCCTCCTCCATCTCCTCCTCCATCTCCTCCTCCATCTCCTCTTCCATCTCCTCTTCCTCCTCCTCTTCCTCCATCTCTTCCATCTCCTCCTCTTCCATCTCCTCTTCCATCTCCTCCTCTTTCATCTCCTCTTCCTCCTCCTCCTCCATCTCCTCCTCCTCCATCTCCCCCTCCTCCTCCATCTCCCCCTCCCCCTCCATCTCCCCCTCCCCCTCCATCTCCCCCTCCCCTTCCATCTCCCCCTTCCATCTCCCCTTCCATCTCCCCTTCCATCTCCCCTTCCATCTCCCCTTCCATCTCCCCTTCCATCTCCCCTTCCATCTCCCCTCCATCTCCCCTTCCATCTCCCCTTCCATCTCCCCTTCCATCTCCCCTTCCATCTCCCCTTCCATCATCTCCTCCTCCTCTTTCATCTCCTCCTCCTCTTTCATCTCCTCCTCCTCTTTCATCTCCTCCTCCTCTTCCATCTCCTTCCTCCTCCTCCAGCTCCTCTTCCTCCAGCTCCTCCTCCTCCTCCTCCTCCAGCTCCCCCTCCATCTCCTCCTCCTCTCACACCAGTAAAACCCACCCAAGAGACCCCCTCCTCCATGCTCCAAGCAAACTGAATTCAAACCAACCTCTCCTTTTGCCAACGTTTGAGCATCTTCTTCCCGGGATCTGTGTGTGTTTGTGTCCCATCTCCCCTCTTCCACCCCCCTTGCAGCTCCGCCTTTGCCTTAAATCGCTCCGTTTTGCCCCAAGGCAGGCTGGAAGCCTTTGCAATGCGGTCCTGGGCAGCACTATTTGGTCCGCAGCTCTCTGCTGCTGCTTCTTCCTAGGCCTCTCCGGTAGGATAAACTCTGGCAGGGTTCAGCAGATTGCACATTTTCAGGTTGGGTTTTGGTTGACTCTTCCCCCTCCCCCCAATTTTCCTCCCCAAATCTGGGGGTGGAAGGGGGAGGAAGAGAGAAAAAACCAGCAGCAGGAGGAGCAGCCTCCAACCTTCAGCCTGGTTCCAACCTAACCTCACTTGGTTGGCTTTTGTATTTTGAAACAAAAGGGAAGAGAGGAGGATTTACATCGTTTAAAACCTGCTTTTGTTTCCTACCTAAAGCCAAACAAAAGCTCCTCCTCCCCCCCAAAAAAAATCCCAAGTATCTCCCCCCAAAAATTCCATGGCAGCAGCCAGCAAAAGATTCCCAACCTGGTGTGGAGGGATAAGAGCCCTGCATGGCCACGATGCTCTGTTCTGCCCTGTTCTGTTCTGCCCTGCTCTGCCCTGCCCTGCTCTGCCCTGCCCTGCTCTGCCCTGCCCTGCTCTCTTCTGCCCTGCTCTGCCCTGCCCTGTTCTGCCCTGCTCTGCCCTGCTCTGCCCTGCTCTGCCCTGCTCTGTTCTGCCCTGCTCTGCCCTGCCCTGCCCTGCTCTGCTCTGCCCTGCCCTGCTCTGCTCTGCCCTGCCCTGCTCTGCCCTGCTCTGTTCTGCCCTGCTCTGCTCTGCCCTGCCCTGTTCTGTTCTGCCCTGCCCTGCCCTGCTCTGTTCTGCCCTGCTCTGTTCTGCCCTGCTCTGCCCTGCCCTGCCCTGCCCTGCTCTGCCCTGCCCTGCTCTGCCCTGCCCTGCCCTGCTCCTCAGCCCCTGCCTTGCCTGAAGCCGCTTCAGGATGTGGAAGTTGATATTTGGGATGAATTAAAACATTCCTTAAGGAGCTGTGGGCAAAGATTTGTTCCTTAGGGATGCAAAGTGCTGGGGGATTGGATTGAGGATGGAGAGAAGGAAGGGGTTTGGGAAGGGTTCGTTGGATGTTGGTCACAGCTTGGAGGTGAAAGGGAAGATTCTGGGGAAGTAGAGAGAAATGGTGAGAGGTAAGGAAGAAAATGGAGAAAAAAAGAGAGGAATCTTGGAAATAGGAGCAGGAATCTTGGAAATAGGAAAAAGGAATCCTGGAAATAGAAAAAGAACTCTTGGAAACAAGGGAGGGAGGTTGGAGACAAAGAAGAGAGCTTGGAAATAAGGGAGAGAGCTTGGAAATAAGGGAATGAGCTTTAGAAGAAGAGAGAAGTAATGAAAATGAGAGGGAAGACTTGGGAATAAAAGAGGAATCTTGGAAAAAAGGAGAGAAATCTTGGAAATAATAAAGGGAACTTGAGAAATAAGAGAGGAATCTTGGAAATAAGAGGGAAATCTTGGGAATAAAGGAGACATCTTGGGAATAAAGGAGAAATCTTGGGAATAAAGGAGACATCTTGGGAATGAAAAGGGAATCTTGATAAATAAGAGAGAAAACTTGGGAATAAAGCTGAAATCTTGGGAATGAAAAAGGAATCTTGATAAATAAGAGGGAAATCTTAGGAATAAAGGAGAAATCTTGGGAATGAAGAGGGAATCTTGATAAATAAGAGGGAAATCTTGGGAATAAAGGAGAAATCTTGGGAATGAAAAAGGAATCTTGAGAAATAAGAGAGGGATCTTGAGAAATAAAAGGGAAAACTTGGCAATAAAGGAGAAATCTTGGCAATGAAAAAGGAATCTTGATAAATAAGAGTGGAATCTTGAACAATAAGAGGGAAATCTTGGGAATAAAGGAGAAATCTTGGGAATGAAAAAGGAATCTTGATAAATAAGAAGGGTAGGAGGGAGTGAGGTACATCCTGCTCCTCCAAATCCCTCTGAATTGAGGAGCTTCCCCTCCCACACCCCTTTATTCCCCTCCCAACCCCCACTCCAGACTGGGAAGAAGGGTGGGAGGGAGTGAGGTGCATCCTGCTCCTCCAAATCCCTTTAGAATGGGAACATTCCCCATCCCCCCTTTATTCCCCTCCCAACCCCTTCCTCCACCACTCCAGAGTGGGAAGAAGGGTGGGAGGGAGCGAGGAGGATCCTACTCCTCCAAATCCCTCTAAAATGGGGACATTCCCCCCCCCCCCCCAAACCGTGATCGTTTTTCCTGGTGAGATCTCCAGGGGATGCTTTACGGCGGGGGAAGATTCCCATGGGGATTCCCGAGCTCCTGATGGATTAAGGGGTGGGGGAAGGGCGGGGGGGGGTGTTAGAAAATCCCCCACCCCTTGCCCTAGGGAGCAGTTAGCTGGGCTGAAATGTAAATAGGCAAAGAGAAAGATCTCCAAACAGACAAACAGAGAGCTGTGGACACATCCCAAACCCCCCCCCTTAAACATACAACCAGAGAGAGAGAGGGAGAGAGGCACAAATCTAGAAGTAAAGAGAGCTCCAACTCCATAAATATCCAAACAGGGAGAGGTAGAAAAATCCCCACAAATAAAGAACCACAGAGCTGGGGGGATGGGGATGGGGATGTTGGGGGGGAGGAAGAAGTAAATGCACAAATAAACAGACACAGAAATAAAGAGATATAAACCCCAAAGGCTGCCAGAGCTTCTGGTGCTCTTCTTTTCATCCCTATGGTTGGGGGGAGGGAGGGGGGATAGGGGAGAGGGCAGCTTCAGTTTTCCTCACCCCAGCATCAAGGTGGGAGCCACAGAGAGGTACATCCTAAGGCTGTTTGTCCCCACCGGGTCCCTGGGCACCTTAGCAGTAAGGAAGTGGGAGAGCCACAGGCCAGCTAAAGGTGCTCATTAAATGGGAGGGGGAAGAGGCTATAGGGAGGGACAGCATAGGGGGGGACACCATAAGAAGGGACACTATAGGGAGGGACAACATAGGGAGGGATAACATAGAGAGGGACACTATAGGAATGGACACTATAGGGAGGGACACTAGGGAGGGATGCCAAAGGGAGAGGACCCCATAGGAATGCACACTATAGGGAGGGACACTATAGGGAGGGACAACATTAGGGAGGGACACTATAGGGGGGGATGCCAAAGGGAGGGGACCCCATAGGAATGCACACTACAGGGAGGGACACTATAGGGGGGGATGCCAAAGGGAGAGGACCCCATAGGAATGCACACTATAGGGAGGGACACTATAGGGAGGGACAACATTAGGGAGGGACACTAGGGAGGGATGCCAAAGGGAGAGGACCCCATAGGAATGCACACTATAGGGAGGGACACTATAGGGAGGGATAACATAGAGAGGGACACTATAGGAATGGACACTATAGGGAGGCATAACATAGAGGGGGACACTATAGGAATGGACACTATAGGGAGGGACAACATAGAGAGGGACACTATAGGGATGGACACTATAGGGAGAGACACTACAGGGAGGGACACCATAAGGAGGGACACTATAGGGAGGGGCACTATAGAGAGGGACAACATAGGGATGGTCACTACAGGGAGGGACACTATAGGGAGGGATGCCATAGGAAGGGACACCATAGGAATGGACACCATAGGTAGGGGATGCCATAGGGAGGGGACCCCATAGGAATGCACACTGTAGGGAGGGACACTGTAGGGAGGGGACACCATAGGGAGGATGCTAGGCTCAGGGGCAGGGCTGGGCTGGCAGCGAGGATGCCTAGAGCAGAAGCACAGAGTATTTATGGTGTAATTCACTGCTTGTGAATCACCTCCCTGGCCACCAGTGCACTATCTACACACTCAGACAGCTATACATCTAGATACTGATACATCTATCTATTGATCTCTCTCTCACTCTCTCTCCATGCACTTATATAGCTGTGTGTTTATATATTGATACATCTATCTATCCACTGATCTCTCTCTCTCACTCTCTCTCCATGAACTTATATAGCTATATATTTATCTCTCTATATATTTATACATCTATCTATCTATTTATTGATATCTCTCTCTCTCCATGCACTTATATATCTGTATATTTATCTCTCTATATATTTATACATCTATCTATCCATTGATCTCTCTCTCTCTCCATGCTCTTATATATCTGTATATTTATCTCTCTATATATTTATACATCTATCTATCCATTGATCTCTCTCTCTCACTCTCTCTCTCCATGCACTTATCTATATCTCTCTATATATTTATACATCTATCGATTGATCTCTCTCTCTCCATGCACTTACATATCTATCTCTCTCTCTATATTTATACATCTATCTATCCATTGATCTCTCTCTCCATGCACTTACATATCTATATCTCTATATTTATACATCTATCTATCCATTGATCTCTCTCTCCATGCACTTACATATCTATATCTCTCTCTGTATTTATACATCTATCTATCCATTGATCTCTCTCTCTCTCCATGCACTTATATATCTATATCTCTCTATATATTTATACATCTATCTATCCATTGATCTCTCTCTCCATGCACTTACATATCTATATCTCTATATTTATACATCTATCTATCCATTGATCTCTCTCTCCATGCACTTACATATCTATATCTCTCTCTGTATTTATACATCTATCTATCCATTGATCTCTCTCTCTCTCCATGCACTTATATATCTATATCTCTCTATATATTTATACATCTATCTATCCATTGATATCTCTCTCACTCTCTCTCTCCATGCACTTACATATCTATATCTCTCTCTGTATTTATACATCTATCTATCCATTGATATCTCTCTCTCTCACTCTCTCTCTCTCCATGCACTTATATATCTATATCTCTCTCTATATTTATACATCTATCTATCCATTGATCTCTCTCTCTCTTACTCTCTCTCTCCATGCACTTACATATCTATATCTCTCTCTATATTTATACATCTCCCTGTTGATCTCTCTCTCTCTCCATACACTTATATATCTACATATTTATCTCTACATGTATTTATATCTCTATATATTTATACGTCTATCCCTAAATTGATATATTTATGCATCCATCTATTGACCTATCTACCTACCTATTGAGATCTCTCTCTCCACACATTTATATATATTTATACATCCATCTATCTATACATACATTTACCTATCTATCTATCTATCTGTATTTATACACCTGTATATTTATCTATATACATTTATACCTCTATCTATCTATTGATAGCTCTCTCTCTATCTAGTTGATTGGACAGGGCTGGGGGATAAGTTGGACTGGATGATCTTGGAGGTCTCTTTCAATCTGGATGATTGATTCTATGATCTATCTATCCTATTGATATCTCTTTCTCTCTCTTTATCTATCTATTATCTCTCTCTCTATTGATATCTCTCTCCATATATTTATCTCTCTCTATATATATATTTATACATCTCTCTATCTATATATCTATATACATCTATCTATCTATCTATCTATCTACATCCATCTATCTATTGATCTCTCTATCTATATATCTATATACATCTATCTATCTATCTATCTATCTACATCCATCTATCTATTGATCTCTCTATCTATATATCTATATACATCTATCTATCTACATCCATCTATCTATTGATCTCTCTATATATCTATATACATCTATCTATCTATCTACATCCATCTATCTATTGATCTCTCTATCTATCTATATCTATATTCATACATCTATCTACTGATATCTCTATATATCTATCTATACTTATACATCTATCTATTGATATCTCTCTCTATCTATATTTATACATCTCTCTATTGATCTCTATCTATCTATTGATCCCTCTCTTGATCTATGTATCTATATTTATACATCTATCCATGTACTGATCTCTATCTGTATCTATATTTATACATCTATCTATTGATTTCTAGCTATTCTTATACATCTATCTATTGATCTCTCTCTGTATCTATCTATATTTATACATCTGTCTAGTGATCTCTCTCTTGATCTCTCTCTCTCTCTTGATCTCCCTCTCTCTCTTGATCTCCCTCTCTCTCTTGATCTCTCTCTCTCTCCTGATCTCTCTCTCTCCATACATTTATATATCTCTATCTATCCACCTACCCCTCTATACATCCATCCATCTGCCCACCAATCTCCCTCTCCAAGCTGTCTGCTCCCCTCCAGAGACACCAACACACCCCCTCCCCATATCCCACGCTAAACTTTACCCACGTCCCAGCCCTCTCCTATTCCTCTTCCCCCTGACACGGATTTCCTGGGAAATGACGTCTCCATACATCCCCTCTCCTGTGCGCGGCTGCTCAGCCTCCTTTTCCTCCTGCGCAGCCATCAGCGGGGCTTGGGGAGGGGGGGGGGGGGAGGGAGGGTGTTCAGCCCCCGCTACCCCCGTCCCAAAAAAACGATGGGAAAGAGTTTATCGAGTTGCTTCAACTTGTCTTTGCTTCGATTTTATTGCCGAACCCCGCGGTTGGAGCAAGCCTCACTCACCGGGCAGGGACATTTCCCTGCCAGCTCCTTTTCCTCTCCCCTCCTCCAGTCTGGCAGGGAGCAAAGCTCAGCCTATAGGTAAAATGGCTCTGCCTTTCCGTGGAAAGCAATTCCCACCCCCCCCCCACCCCCCACCCCCCTCCAGCCCCCACCACCCCCACCCCCATCTCCCAACCCACCCAGAACTTCTCTTCTATTTGGGAAGGAAAACTCCAGGCTGGCTCCAAGCAGGACTTTTTAAGTGCTCCTTTCCACTGTGACAAGCAGAGGTTTGTCCCCTACGCGGTCGCTTTTTGCCCATCGCGATAGGAACTCTTTTTCTCTCCCCCCCCCCCTCTTTTCTCTCCTCTTCCCTCTCCCCAAACAAAGAGGAATTTGCTGTTTGTGTTGGCCGCAGGAACTTTACTCGCAGGAAACTCTTGCCTGGGGAAGACAAAAAAAAGGAAGGGGGTGAAATGTGGAGAGAGTTTGGGGTGGAAAATAAAGCGGGGGTGGGGGTGGGGGTGGGGGGGTTGTGTTGGGGCAGAGAAGCTGAGCCCATGGGTGCTGGGACTGCGGAGGAGGTGAAAAGGGTGGGAGGAGGGGAGGGGGTGGGGTGGGGAAGGAAACCTTGGCAAGTGATTCCTACCCTGCTAGAACTCACTTTGGGACCGGGAAGGTTCTCCTTGGAAAGGCGAGAAGGTAAAAGGCATCATCAGGTGATCTCCGCTCCCGAATTGAAAGCGCTGGGGGGGGGGGGGGGGGGGGGGGGGGGGTGGGAAGGGAGGGGGAGGGGGGTGGGGAAGTTGTTTTAATTGTTTAATAGTTGGTGGGGTTGTTTTTTTTTTCCTACTCAGGAATGTGCTTCTACCTCCTCCTCCTCCTCCTCCTCCTCCTCCTCCTCCTCCTCCTCCTCCTCCTCCTCCTCCTCCTCCTCCTCCTCCTCCTCCTCCTCCTTCTCCTCCTCCTCCTTCTCCTCTTCCTCCTCCTCCTCCTCCTCCTCCTCTTCCTCCTTCTCCTCCTCCTTCTCCTCTTCCTCCTTCTCCTCCTCCTCCTCCTGCTCCTCCTCCTCCTCCTCCTCCTCCTCCTCCTCCTCCTCCTCTTCCTCCTCCTCCTCCTCCTCCCCCTCCTCCTCCTCCTCCTCCTCCGGGAGCGCTGCTAAATCGGGCTGGTTTGTGGTCGATGGCACACAGAGCCTAACAAACGATTATCATCGAATTACTCCGATTTTTGCCATTTTAAACCACACACAGGCGAAAAAAAAAAAGAGAAAACCCAACCCAGGAAACAAACCAACTCAAGCCTCAAAACCCAACTCAGGGGGAAGACGAAAAGCAAAACTTTTCTCGTGTGGGACACAGACGAAGGTCGAAAAGCTTTGAGGCAGTGCAGGGTTGAAGTCTCCTTTCCCTTTCCATCCTATTTCCTTCCCCTCCTCCCCTCAAATTAAAGTTTCCGAGGTAAGAATTTCCCCCAAATTAGCCTCCTGAGCAGAGTTAAACCCCCCCCGCCCCGGACCAGCCTCAGAGGCTCCACTTCACTCAAGTAGGTTTAGGTTCAAGAAAGAAATAAGAGAGGATGGGACAATGGAGCTGCGGCTTGGGTGAAAAGGGGCTGGGGCTTGGGGGTTGTTTCTTCCCCTTCCCCAAGCCTTGCACCTCTTGGAGAGTAAAGTTTGCAGCTTTGCTTCGGGGGGAAACCATCGCCTGGCTCGGGAGGCAGCAGCAAAGCCACCAAAGCACTGGAGAAATGTTGGGGGGGTGAAGTTTGCAACAGAGTTTAAGCAGCGCAAGGATTTTTTTTCCCCCTTTCTTTCTATTTTTTCCCTTTCTTTTTATTTTTCCCCTTTTCTTCTTTTCCCTTTTTTTTCCCCCTATTTCTTCTTTTTCCTTTCTTTTTATTTTTTCCCCCATTTCTTCTTTTTCCTTTCTTTCTTTTTATTTTTCCCCATTTCTTCTTTTTCCTTTCTTTTTATTTTCCCCCCTTTTCTTCTTTTTCCTTTCTTTCTTTTTATTTTCCCCCCATTTCTTCTTTTTCCTTTCTTTCTATTTTTCCCCCATTTCTTCTTTTTCCTTTCTTTTTATTTTTCCCCCCATTTCTTCTTTTTCCTTTCTTTCTTTTTATTTTTTCCCCATTTCTTCTTTTTTCTTTTTTTTTTTTTTTCCCTTCTTTTTCCTTTCTTTTCTATTTTAACTTTCCCTCCTTTTGGTATTTTTTTAAATTATTTCTTCTTTTTCTTTTCTTCTTTTTCCTCTTTTCTTTCTTTTTCTTTCTTTTTTTCCCCTTTCTCTTCTTTTTCCTTTTATTTTTCTTCCTTTCCCCCCTTTTCCCTTTCTTTTTTCTTTTATTTTTTCCTTTCCTACTTTTCCCCTTTTTTATTTTTCCCTTTTCTTCTTTCCCTTTTTTCTTTCTTTTTCCCCTTTCTCTTCTTTTTCCTTTTTTTTTTCCTTTTTATTTTCTTCTTTTTCCTTTTCTATTTCTTTTATTTTTTCCCCTTTCTTCTTTCCCCCACTTTTTTCCCTTTTATTTTTCCTTTTCTCCCTTTTCTTGTTCCTTTTTTCTTTTCTTTTTCCTCTTTTCTTTCTTTTTTCTATTTTTCTTTTCTTTTTTTTACTTTTTTCTTTCCTTCCCCCCCCTTTCTTCTTTTTCCTTTTATTTTTTTCCTTTCCCCCCTTTTCCCTTTCTTTTTTATTTTATTTTTTTCCTTTCCTACTTTCCCCCTTTTTTATTTTTCCCTTTTCTTCTTTCCCTTTTTTCTTTCTTTTTTTTCTTTTATTTTTTCCTTTTCTCCTTTTCCTTTCTTTTTAATTTTTTCCTATTCTTCTTTGTCCTTTTTTTTCCTTTCTTTTTTCCTGTTTTTTCCTTTTTTTTTCTTGTTTTCTTTTTCCTTTTTTACTTTTACTTTTTCCTTTTCTTCTCTTTCCTTTTCTTCTTTTTCCTTTTCTTCTTTTTCCTTTTCTTCTTTTTCCTTTTCTTCTTTTCCCTTTTCTTCTTTTCCCTTTTCTTCTTTTCCCTTTTCTTCTTTTCCCTTTTCTTCTTTTCCCTTTTCTTCTTTTCCCTTTTCTTCTTTTCCCTTTTCTTCTTTTCCCTTTTTACTTTTTTCTTTTTACTTTTTCCTTTTCTTCTTTTCTCCCTTTTTCTTTTTACTTTTTCCTTTTCTTCTTTTCTCCCTTTTTCTTTTTACTTTTTCCTTTTCTTCTTTATCCCTTTTTTATTTTTCTTTTTATTTTTCCTTTTCTTCTTTTTCCCTTTTTTATTTTTCTTTTTATTTTTTCCTTTTCTCCCTTTCCCCTTTTTCTTTCTTTTCTATTTTTTTCCTTTTCTTCTTTTTCCTTTTCCCTTTCCTATTTTTTCCCCTCTCTTTAATTTAAAAAAATATTTTTCCCTTTCCCCCCTCGTTTTTTCCCCTTTTTTCCCCCCTCATTTTTTCCCCCTTTTTTCCCCCCAATTTCTTTTTCTTTTTTTTTTCCCCTTCCCATTTTCTCTCCTTAAAAAAAAAAAGACTTTAGAAGAGGGAAAAAAAAAATAAGATGCCAACTGATTCAAGCCACCCGTGCGTGTGCTTGTGTGTGTGTGAGAGAGTAAAAGAAAAACCCAACAACAACAACAAAAAAAGGAGCCTATCCATATCTTTGCATTGCTTTTCTTCGGCACATCTTTGATCCCTGATCCCTTTATCCCGGAGAATAAATACAGCAATTAGCAATTAATAAGGAATTCCGCACCGGGCTGAAGGATGAATCCTTGCCGAGTCAAATCTCTTGATTTTTTCGGAGCAGCTGAGTAATATCTTTCATGCTTTATCTACGCACACAACCTCCCCCCCCCCACACACACACACCCACCCACCCACCCCCAACCCCCCTTCTCCGGGTAAATTTGGGAAGGAGAAAAATCCTACGTGGAAGGGAAAAAAAAATCTCCCCAAAGCAACCCAACAGCTAAAAGCGCGGAAACAAAGCGGAGGCATCCGCGCTGCCATCATCTCGCGAAACGCGGTGTCATTTAGGTTTATTTGGAATAGGTGCGGAGCGGTGGGGGGGGGACACACACACACAGAGGCACACAACCACCAACACACCCCCCGGGGGGTTGCTTCTATTGTGTGCGCGGGGTTTTGGGGCGGTGAAGCCGCGGGCACGCCCCGGGGAAGCGCGTTTCTTGCGCGGGGTGTTTTGGACGGTCCCGGCCCGAAGGTGTGCGGAGGTTTTTCTAAGGTGTTGTGGGTTTGCTTCTCTTTTTTTTTTGGGGGGGGATGATGGTGGTGATGGAAGGGAGGGGGGGGATGGGGGTGGGGGTGTGCGTGTGAAATGTTGGGGTTTGGTGACATCACGGCGCAGGAGTTACCCAATCAGCTGGTGGGTGGTGGGGGACGCTCCGCGGGGTGTTCCCCTAGAATATACCGGCCACGGCGGAGGGGCCGCGAGTGCGGAGCCCGAGGAAGGTGGGAGCTGCAACGAGCCCCTACCTCCCGGACAAATCCACCTCTCCTCCTTCCCACACTCCAACCATTTTTCCATCCTCTCCCCCCCCCCCCCCCCCGCCCCCCCCCCCCACATCCCCTTTCCCTTCACTCCTCTGCCATTCCCCTTTTCCTCCTCCCTTCTTGTCAGGAGCTTTGTTTGCTTAAGCATCTCAGAGGCTTTGCCCAGCAAAATTCGCCCCCCTCACCCCGGGTTTGCTTGTTGATTCCTTCCCCCCACTCCCCTCTTCCACCACCCCCCCCCCCCCCCCCCAAAAAAAAAGAAAATCCAACCCAAAAAGGGATTATTTTGGCAGTGGAAGGTGGGGGTCTGCTCTGCGGCGGGGTGGGAGGTGGCTGGGGGGGGGGGGAAGTGGAGGGGGAGAGCCTGAAGGATGTGAGATGTTTGACTTCTTTCTTTCTTTTTCTTTCTTTCTTTTTTTTTTCCCTTTTTTTTCTTTATTTTCTGTTTTTAAATATTTTTTTTCCCCCCCATTTTTTGGTCCTTTGGTTTTTATTTTTTGGTTTGTGGTTTTATTTTTTTCCTGGGGAGGGGGAAGACGAAGAAGTGAAGCTCCGGTGCAAGAGAAAGAACTGAATGTTTGGAAGCTGTTGCAAACCATTGACTGGAGCGTTTGAAAAGGGACATCGACCGCTTTGGCTTTACCCCCCCCCCCCCACCCCCCTTCCCCCCTACACCTCCCAACCCACCCCCACCCCCCTTTTTTTTTGTTGTTGTTGTTGCTTCCCCCCCCCACACACACACCTCCTTTTTTATCCTCCCCTCCCCCCTTCCACACCATCCCCCCCCCCGCCCCTCCAAATCTCTTCGGAGGGGTAGGGATGTGTGTGATCAGGGAGTGGAAACAGAATATGTCCTTATTTTGAATGCTCCCCCCCCCCTTCCCCGCTTTTGAAACAGACAAAGTAAATGCTCCTTGCAAAATGTTCCTGACCTGCGAAGGGACCTTCGGAATTGTTCCAACCACCACCATGGATTACAATGGGGAAGCCAGGCCGGGGGAATTCCATGCTGGCTATCAAGAAATCGAAGGGATAAACTTGGGATACTTACAAATCAATGGCACCCAGATGTTTGCTCTGGCTCAGGTCCTCAGCGACCTGTTTAAGGATATCCCCAGGACCACCATCAGCAAAAAAATGGAGGTTTTAAAGATCAAAAGCCGACGCTGCGATCTCCAAGAGCTTCGAACGCTCAAAGCCATCAACTCGGTGCCCACCCGGGCTGTGAAATGTTCCCTCATCTCCAAGGCGGACCTGGAGGCTCTTTGCACCTCCTGTAAGAGCCTCAGCCCCCGGAGGAGGAAGAGGAAAAGGAAAAGCAAGAGGAGGGAGCAGCTGCTACTGCCGGACCCGGGGGAACTCTTCCCCTGCCCCCGGCCCCCTCTCCTGCCGTCCTGCAGAGCCGGCGGCTGCTGCGCGGCCCCCGGAGCCCCCAAACTGTCCCCTGCTTTCCCCAAGCCACGCTCGGAGCCGGCCCCGTTGCTTCCGCAGCCTTTCCACAGGGCCTTCCCCACTTTTGAGAAGCCTCCCCGGGGTCGGAAAGGCTGCGGGTTGGTGGCTCGGGGGGAGCTTTTCGCCGGCGTCCTGAGCGGCTACCCCCGAGACCTGGCGCTGCTGCATCCCGCGGCCGCGCATCCTGCGCAGGCGGCCGTGCTCAGCCCCCCGGGTCGGCGCAGGAAGGGTTCCTGCTGTGCCAAGGGGCTCTTCCCGGTGGAAAAAGGACCCGTGGTCTCCAGGAAAGGCCGCTCCTCCGTTTATCCCGGTTCCAAAAGGCAGGGAACCTCCGCCGGCTACTCCAGCGATTCGGACTCCAGCCTGGACTTCGGTGGGTCCAGCCCCGCCACCTCCAGCGACTCGTCAGAGGAGGAGGAAGGGGAGGAGGAGGAGGAGGAAGAGGAAGGGGACACATCATGCAGCAGCGAGGAAGGCAGCTCCTCGGAGTCGGAGAGCAGCTCGCTGTGCAGCGGGGACTCGGTGCAGAGCACCCGGTACAGGCAGGCGGCTCTGCCCCGCTTCCCACCGCAGCCTCTCCGGGAAGCTCTCAGCGAGGAGCGTCCCTCCGAACCCCCTCCGTGCGTAGGCAAAACCCTTCGTCCCGACCCCAACCTCCTCTTCGTCTCACAGCATCTCTGGGCCAGGACTTTGCGAGCATCAACTTTGGAAACTTTGAGCCCGGCTGCAGCGCTGGGCTCGGGGGTTCAGCCGCTGCCGGAGCTGTACGCAAAGCAGGAGGCCTCCCCTTCCTCCTCCTCCTCCTCCTCCTCCTTCTCCTCCTTCTCCTCCTCCCCCCCTCCCTCCCCAAGCAGCACCCCTGGGGGGGCTCAGCAACAAAAGGAGGGAGGCTTTGGGGACGCGGAGCCCTGCGCCAAAGGGAAGGATTTGCACAAAGATGCCTCGAACAATAGAAGCTCCTCAGGCCCCAGTGACCAGGCTGAGAGGCAAACCGCAGCTTTAACCGGGGGAGAGCCTGCCTCGACCTCCCCAACTCCCCAACCTGGGGAGGAAAACTTGGGATCCCTTCCCGACTCGGGGGAACCCCGTCGGGATCACTTTGACCGGCTGATCCGGAGATCCAAGCTGTGGTGTTATGCCAAAGGCTTCAACCTGGACGGGAAAAGTTTGCGGCACGGAGGGAGAACGGAGGCAGGGAAAGGTGCTGAGCTCAAACCCCCTCCCGGTCCCAAAAGAGCAGAGAGCCCCCCCGGCACCTTGTCAAACAAAGCTTTGAGAGGCAGTGGCTCGGAAAGGAATGCCAAGCGCAGACGCCTCGCCAGGGGCACTGAGGCAGAAAGGCAACAGAACTCCTCGAAAGGGAGGCCACAAAAGACTCCAAGGAGGAATTCCAGGAAGGGAAACACTCCCTGCAAACGCCTCGGCAGCGCCGGGCCGACCCCGCCTCGGAATTCCTTCAGCCTCATGGGCAACTTCCCATGTATTCCCTCTTTGGTTGTGGGGAAGGATGGGGACTTGTGTCCTGCCTCTTCCCTGGGGGTTAAAAACTCTTGGGTTCTCTCCAAAACTCACCCCGTGTGGAGCTGGCACCTGGGGGGGAACGCCATCCCCGTGCCCCCCAGCCTCAAATTCCGGGGCTATAGCTTGGAGGATCTCTAAGGACCGCGGACGGCCAGGAGGAAAGGTTTACATGCAACAGATGAGAGCTGCGAGGGGAGGGAAGGTGGTGTGGGGGGGTGGTGGTGTCGGGGAGGAGATGCGATGCCCCTGGGGGGTGTATGGGAGGGGGGGGGATGGGACGGAGAGGGTCCCGCTGAGCCTCGGGATACCCAAATTGGGTGTCCTAGGGTGGGGAGGAGGATTCCCGGAGGAGCCAAGTGGGATGCGGGAGATGGGGGAGAGTGGTATTTTTTTTTGGGGGGGGGGGGGATGTAAGGAGGACTGAACGTGTGCTCGGCTTCAGGTAGTGGGGGGACGGACACTCACCCCGGGAGTGGGGGGGTGGGTGGGGGTGGGGTGTCCCCGCGCAGGCAGAGGGGATGGAATCGATTTGGTTTCTGTTTGCTCAGCTCTTGTGCCCGAGTCCGATATTGCTTTATCGAGGAGTTTTAAGGGACGAAACTAAACCAAACCATTAAATCCGGGGTTGGACTGGAGCAGTGGTGATGTTGGCCACTTTCCCCCTCTCCCTGCCCTGCTGGCAAACGCCATGGATTATTCCCAGGGAAAGGAATTTGGAGTGAACAGTGCAACTCGCTCCCCCACCCCCCGCCTCTTCCAGCCTCACTCTCCTACCTATACACCAAAAAACACCCCCCACAACCAACACCCCACAACAAAAATCCCAACCCCAAACCCGAGGGAAGAATAGGATCTAATTTCTCCTTTCCCCCCCCATAAATACATTGGATTAAAGTCATAATAGTCCCACGCAGAGAGAAAGAATGAAGCCACGCAGCAGAAACCCTCTTTTTGTTGTTGTTGTTGTTGTTTCGGGTCCCAGTCCCCAAACGAGTTGCTCCAAAGCAAGCTGTGGAAAGAGCAGTGAGATGTGGAAGGGTTTTTTTTGTTGTTGTCTGCTTCAGGGACAGGAAGGAGGGGAGCAAAAAAAACCAACCCCAAACCCCTAAACCAACAACAATCCGAGCAGCAAAAAAAAATCATCTTCATCATTAATAAAGCCTCAAACAAACCCAAACCAAAATCAACTTTAAAAGGAGTAGGAAATTCGGATTGCTAAAAGAAAACAGAAGCTTTGGAGAGGAAGAGGTTGGAAACTGCTGCGTGGAAATTAAAAGAAGGGGGGAGGAAAAAAAAGGGGAAAAAAAAGCAAGGAGAAAAAAAACCCAAACTCCAACCGGGGGTGGAGGGGGGGAGGGAAATGTTTGCTGGGATAATCCCCCAAACTCCGGTCGCCTGAAGGTAACCGGCCCTGGAAAAGCTTTAGTGGCCCAAAGAAATAAGATCCAGAAGCGTTAGGAATAGGCTGCAGATGGACAATTTGATCTTTCCCGAGCTTCGGAGTGGAATGCGGGGAAGAATGCGGAGGGAATTTGGCTCCTCTGCTAGAGGAAATCGTATCCCAGTTTAACTTTTCCTAACCCAGCGCCTTTGTGATGGTTGCTTGGGACTATTTCTGATGGGATTTCCACTCCTCTCTGCCATCAAAAGCCCGAGAGGCTCTCTGAAGTTTGCTGCTCTTTGGAAACTTGAAGTAAATCAAAGCTTTCTCTTTTTTGTCCTATTTTTTTTGGGGGGGGGTGTGGGGAAGGAGGTGTTTAATAGCCTTGAATTTCCCCCCTCCCCCTTTCCCCCTCCCTCTTTTTCCTCCATCCCTCTTTTCCCCCCCCTCCCTCCCTCTATTTTTTAACTCCCCTTCCCCCGCAACAGCAAAACGAAAACTTCACAACTCAGGACCAGGCAGCGCTGAGCAATTTCCATTTTTCTTTCACCATCCTTCCTAAAATTATTTTTCCTCCTTTCCCCAACCAAAAAACCAAACATAAAATTAAATCCCTTCCTTTGTGTCCTTTTGCGGATAGAGGAAGGCGAAAGGAGTGGAGGAGGAGGGAGGGGGGAGAGAGGAAATCACCAAGTTAAAACCCCCCCAAAAGCAAAGATTCAAACCTGGCAGGGCCCATTCGGGAGTATTTCTATTTAATTTATTTATCTGTTGGTTTTTAGGAGGGGGAGGGACACCAGGAGGGGAGTGTGGGGGGGGAAGGGACAGGGTTGTGTGTGTGTGTGTTAATTCCATCAGTGGATTAACAACAGCAACAAAACACTTTGAAGGCTTTTTGCATCTTCCCAGGTCGTTTTGCTTGGAGGTGTTGGATTGTAGCTGAACCCCTCCCCCCCCCACACCGATGTTTGTTCGACTCCTTTCGGGTTTTAAGTTTGGGGGGGTTTATTTTTGTTGATTATTTTTGGGGGGAGGGCATTTTTTTTTCCTTACATCCCCCTCCTCGTTCCTCCCTCTTTCAGCAAAATAAAAAGCTCCTTTTCTTCGCTGTCCCAAATATTCAGCTTTTTATCTTCGTTTAGCCGTGGCTGGGCACTAAAAACCAAACCTAAACCGCTAAACCCACCCCAAAACTCTGCCAGAAAAGCCGATTTTGGGGGGTAGGTTTTTTTGCTGTGTGCACGCAGAGAGAGGAAGGGAAGGGGAAAGGCTTTTGCTGCCTCTCAACCTCTCTTTTGCTGCCTCTCGACCTCTCTTTTGCTGCCTCTCAATCTCTCTTTTTCTGCCTCTCAATCTCTCTTTTTCTGCCTCTCAATCTCTCTGCCTCTCAATCTCTCTTTTCCTTTCTCTCAACCTCTCTTTTTCTTTCTCTCAATCTCTCTTTTTCTGTCTCTCAATCTCTCTTTTTCTGTCTCTCAATCTCTCTTTTTCTTTCTCTCTCAACTTCTTTTTCTTTCTCTCAATCTCTCTTTTTCTGCCTCTCAATCTCTCTGCCTCTCAATCTCTTTTTTCCTTTCTCTCAACCTCTCTTTTTCTTTCTCTCAATCTCTCTTTTTCTGTCTCTCAACCTCTCTTTTTCTGCCTCTCAATCTCTATATTTCTGCCTCTCAATCTCTCTTTTTCTGTCTCTCAACCTCTCTTTTTCTTTCTCTCAATCTCTCTATTTCTGCCTCTCAGTCTCTCTATTTCTGCCTCTCAATCTCTATTTCTGCCTCTCAATCTCTCTTTTTCTGTCTCTCAACCTCTCTTTTTCTGCCTCTCAACCTCTCTTTTTCTTTCTCTCAATCTCTCTTTTTCTGCCTCTCAACCTCTCTTTTCCCTCTCGATCTAACCCACCCCGGGACAAACCTCCAGGATAGAGCACAGGAGCACAGGAGATGCTTACTGGGAGGTCTCGAACCCCTTTTTCGCGTCGTCGCTGGGCTCTTTGCTGCGATTTCCTCTCTCTTAAATCCAGATTAGGTTCCGAAAAGGTATTTTATAGGGGAAAAAAAACAACCCCACCCTAATAATAATAATAATAATAGCGAGAAATAAATCTCCCCCCGCGGAAAGCCGAGCAAAATTCCTTCCTCTTCCTCTCCCTCCCCCCTTTCCTTTCGCCTTAAACCCCCTCCCGAGATCCACGCTGGGAATGGTTGTTAAAACAAATCAAATCTATCTATAAATAGCCAAAATCTTTCTCCCCCCTTTTCCCCCCCAGCAAACCCCCAAAGAGCCAACCCCAACCCCCACCCCCACCCCGCAGCTCCTCTTTCGAGTGGATCTTAACACAGCCAAATAACTCAGGAATGTTTTTAAAGGGATAAATATCACCTCGGGAAACGGGGATGTGGGGAGGGGGGGGGACGTTGAAATGGGAGGGATGTGAGGGTTCACCCACTCGTGAGAAGGGGGGGGTGGTGTGTGTGGGGGGGGTGGGGGGCGGAATGATGTTTCTAAAGGCATTTGTGGGGTTGGGGTGGAGGGGTTGAAGCCACGATCTGAGTGCACAGAGGCAGCCGTGACATGTCCCGACGGATTTAGCCTCTCGCCCGTATCCAGACGTGCGTGGGGAGGTGTTGGGAATCTGCCCTAGGATGTACTGGGGGGGGGGGGAAACATTCAATCCCTCCAAACTTTTCGGCCTTAAGAACACTTTGAGGGGGTGGGGGGGGGGTGGGGGGTCCTGAAACCGTTCCCGTTTCGCAGCTAACGACCACCAGAAGAAGTAAAAGCGAGGAGGATAATGCTGGTGTTAATTGCGCTAATTGCGAGCCTGGGTTGGGTTTGAGGGGAGGTGAAAGGAATGAATTCAAATAACGGCGCCGCCGCCGGCGCCAACCACAGGAAAACAACAACAAGGAGGCCAAAAAAAAAAAAGGAGAGAGGGAAGAATTGTCCCAGCAAGAAGGTGGAGAGAGGTTAAAGTTGGCTCGGAAGCGAAAATCACAATAAAGAATGGATAAAAGGAAAGCTGAAATGATAAAAATCGAGAAAAGGAAAGCCGAAATAATAATAGTAATAATAATAGTAATAATAATAGTAATAATAATAATAAACTCCAAATAATAATAATAATGGAAAACTCGAAATAATAATAATAATAATAATAATAATAATAATAATAACAATAATAATAATAAAAAACATCGAAATAATAACATAATAATAGAAATAATAATAATAATAATAATAATAATAATAATAATAATAATAAAGAAAAGGAAAACTCGAAATAATAATAATAAATAATAATAATGGAAAACTCGAAATAATAATAATAATAATAATAATAATAATAATAATAATAGAGAAAAGGAAAACTCGAAATAATAATCGATAAAAGGAAATGGGAATGAATATTAATCGATTAAAAGGAAACCTGAAATAATAATGATTGGTAAAAGGAAACCTGAAATAAAAGTTGATAAAAAGAAATCTGAGTTAATAATCAATAAAGGAAGCTTGAATTAATAGTAATCAATAAAGGGAAACATGAAATGATGATAATTGGTAAAAGGAAACCCGAAATAACAGTTGATAAAAAGAAACCTGAGCTAATAATCAATAAAGGAAGCTTGAATTAATAATAATCAATAAAGGGAAACATGAAATGATGATAATTGGTAAAAGGAAACCCGAGATAACAATTGGTAAAAAGAAACCTGAGTTAATAATCAATAAAGGAAGCTTGAATTAATAATAATCAATAAAGGAAACTTGAATTAATAGTAATCAATAAAGGGAAACATGAAATGATGATAATTGGTAAAAGGAAACCCGAGATAACAATTGGTAAAAAGAAACCTGAGTTAATAATCAATAAAGGAAGCTTGAATTAATAATAATGGATTAAAGGAAATGGGAAATAATATTAATCAATAAAAGGAAATGGGAATTAATATTAATGGATAAAAGGAAACCCGAAATAATAATTGGTAAAAGGAAGTCTGAGATAATCATTGATAAAAGGAAAGCTGAAGTGGTAATAATCAGTAAAAGGAAACCTGAATTAATAATAATTGATAAAAGGAAACCTGAATTAATAATAATTGGTAAAAGGAAACTTGAAGTGATAAGAATTGATAAAAGGAAACCTGAACTAACAATTGATTAAAAGAAACCTGAATTAATAATCACTAAAGGAAGCTTGAATTAATAATAATCAATAAAAGGAAACCTGAAGTGATAATAATGGATAAAAGGAAGCCCAAAATAACAGTTGATAAAAAGAAACCTGAATTAATAATCAATAAAGGAAGCTTGAATTAATAATAATCAATAAAGGAAGCTTGAATTAATAATAATCAATAAAGGGAAACATGAAATGATAAGAATTGATAAAAGGAAGCCCAAAATAATAATGAATAAAAGCAAACCTGGATTAGTAATAATCAATATAAGAAGATATGAAATAATAATCGATAAAAGGAAACCCAAACTGATAATTGATAAAAGGAAACCTGAAACAATCATCAATAAAAGGAAACCTGAGTTAATAATAATCGATACAAGGAAGCCTGAATTAATAATGATCAATAAAAGGAAACCTGACATGATAATTGATAACAGGAAACCTGAATTAATAATAATCAATAAAATGAAACCTGAAATGATAATAATTGATACAGGGAAGCCCAAAATAATAATCAATAGAAGGAAACCTGAATTAATACTAATTGATAACAGGAAACCTGAAATGATAACAGGAAACTTGAATTAATAATCAATAAACAGAAACGTGAATTAATAATAATCAATAAAAGGAAAGCTGAATTAATAATCAATAAAAGAAACTTGAATTAATAATCAATAAAGGAAACTTGAATTAATAATAATCGATAACAGGAAACCTGAATTAATAATCAGTAAAAGGAAACCTGAATGAATAATAATCAATAAAAGGAAATATGAAATAATAATAATCAATAAAAGAAAACCTGAATTAATCATTGATAAAAGGAAACTCAAAATGAGAATTGATAAAAGGAAACTCAAAACGAGAATTGATAAAGGGAAACCTGAAATAATCATCAATAAAAGGAAACCTGAAGAAAAGGAAAGAAAAGGAAAGAAAAGGGGAAAGGAAGAAAGGGAATGGAAAGAGAAGAAAAGAAGAGGAAAGGAAAAGAAAGGGAAGAAAATAGAAGAAAAGAAGAAAGAAAAGGAAAGAAGGGAAGGGAAGGGAAGGGAAGGGAAGGGAAGGGAAGGGAAGGGAAGGGAAGGGAAGGGAAGGGAAGGGAAGGGAAGGGAAGGGAAGGGAAGGGAAGGGAAGGGAAGGGAAGGGAAGGGAAGGGAAGGGAAGGGAAGGGAAGGGAAGGGAAGGGAAGGGAAGGGAAGGGAAGGGAAGGGAAGGGAAGGGAAGGGAAGGGAAGGGAAGGGAAGGGAAGGGGAGGGGAGGGAAGGGGAGGGGAGGGGAGGGGAGGGGAGGGGAGGGGAGGGCAGGGGAGGGGAGGGGAGGGGAGGGGAGGGGAGGGGTTGTGACTACATCCTCGTGCCCAGCTGTGGCCCTGCACATCTGGCTGCTGGAGGTGGTTGAGAAACCTGCTCTGGCACCCATGGCTCTGGCACCCTTCTGATGGGCGCTGGGTGTGTGTGATATTGGCACCCATTTGCTCCGTGCTGCTGTGTGCCAGCGTGGTCATGGCCAGAGCCTCATCCCCACCCCCTTTTCCTCCCCCTCCCCACTTTTTTCTCCCCCTTTCACCCTTCTCTTTCTCCTCTTCCCCCTTTTCTTTCTTCCCTTCCCCCTTCTCTTTCTCCCCTTCCCTTTCCCTCCTTCCCCCCTTCCCTTTCCCTCCTTCCCCCCTTCCCTTTCTCCCCTTCCCCCTTCTCCTTTTCCCCCCTTCTTCCCTTCTCTTTCTCCCCTTCTCCTTTCTCTTTCTCCTCTTCCCCCTTTCTCTTTCTCCCCTTCCCTTTCTCCCCTTCCCCGTTCCTTCCTTCCCCCTTCTCTTTCTCCCCTTCTCTTTCCCCCCTTCCCCCTTCTCTTTCCCCCCTTCCCCCTTCTCTTTCCCCTCTTCCCCCCTTCTCTTTCCCCACTTCCCCCTTCTCTTTTTCCCTTTCCCCCCTTCTCTTTCCCCCACTTCTCTTTTCCCCCTTCCCCCTTTCCTTTTTGCCCCCTCCCTTCCCTTTTATCCCACTTCCCCTCTCCCTCCATCCCCCTCCCTTTTCCTCCCTTTTCCGTCCCTCCCCCTTACTCCCCTCCTCCCTCCCTTCTTACCCTCGAGGAGGGGGCAATAAGACCTCTCCCTTCCCCCTCCTCCCCCCACCTCGGGGGGCTAATAGCTGCCCAATGACCCTGCCATTATTTAAAGACAGTCATTTAATAATGACCTTAATTAGCTGCAGGGAGGGAGGTGGAGACATCCCCCCCTCAGCTTCTAGATTTAGGGCTGGTTCCTGCCTTAAACACCGCTGGGGAGGGGATGGTTGGGGGGGGAAGGGTGATTGGAGTGGGGAGGGAGTGATTTGGGCTGGGGAAGGGGAGAACTAGGATGGAGGGGGGGATTGGGATGGGGAAAGGGGAGATTGGGGTGGGGAAAGGGAGAAATCACGGTGGGGACAGGAGAAATTAGGGTGGAGGGGGGATTGGGGTGGAAAAAGGGGAGACTGGGATGGGGAAAGGGAGGATTGGGATGGAGAGGGGGGATTGGGATGGGGAAAGGGAGAATTGGGGTGGAGAAAGGGGAGATTGGGATGGAGAGAGGGGAGATTGGGATGGAGAGAGGGGAGATAGGGATGGAGAGAGGGGAGATAGGGATGGAGAGAGGGGAGATTGGGATGGGGAAAGGGAATATTGGGATGGAGAGGGGGGATTTGGGCAGGGAAAGGGAGGATTGGGATGGGGAAAGGGGAGATTGGGATGGAGAGGGGGGATTTGGACAGGGAAAGGGAGGATTGGGATGGGGAAAGGGAATATTGGGATGGAGAGGGGGGATTTGGACAGGGAAAGGGAGGATTGGGATGAGGAAAGAGGAGAGTGGGATGGAGGGGAGGGATTGGGGTGGAAAAAGGGGAGACTGGGATGGGGAAAGGGAGAATTGGGGTGGAGAAAGGGGAGATTGGGATGGAGAGGGGGGATTTGGGCAGGGAAAGGGAGGATTGGGATGGGGAAAGGGAATATTGGGATGGAGAGGGGGGATTTGGACAGGGAAAGGGAGGATTGGGATGGGGAAAGGGGAGATTGGGATAGAGAGGGAGGATTGGAGTGGGGAAAGGGAGGACTGGGATGGGGAAAGGGGAAACTAGGCATGGAAAGGGGGGGATTGGGGTGGGGAAAGAGGGAATTAGGGTGGGAAAAGGGGGAATTAGGGTGGAGAGGGGGGAGACTGGAGTAGGAAAAGCGTGGCTGAGGTGGAGAGGGAGCGATTGGAGTGGGGAAGGTGAGTTTGGGGTGGAGAGGGAGCGATTGGGGGGGGGGTGTGGAAAAAGAGTGATGGGAGGATGAAAAAAAAAACCCAAACCCAAACCTCCCAAATCCTCAGCCCCAGAGGAAGGTGTTGAGGGTGGGGGAGGGGAGAGGAGGGAAAGCCAGGAGGGAGCTGCTGCATTTATTTAGTTTAGTGTCAGGGTGTTAATGATAAATTAGATAGCAGGGGAGGGGCTGGGGAGAAAGGGAGGGGGTGGGGGAAGAAAAAAGCAGAGTAACCTCCTGGTAAGGTTGGGGTGGGGGTTGGAGGAGGGGAGAGGAGAGGAGGGGGGTGTGAGGGATTAAGTGTCACTAAAGGCCTTTCATTGAGCATGTTTACATGGAGTCAATAGAAGGGAAGGGACAAGGCTTGATTGTGAGTTATGAGGCTCTTTCTAACCCCCTCCCTCCCCTCTCTTCCCCTTCCCCTCCCCCCTGTTATCAATATCTCCCTCTTAAAAATAAGGAGGAAAAATAAGGGGGGGAGGGAGGGAGGAAAAGGATTTTTTTTTAAGGGGAAAAAAAAGTTTGTTTTGGGGGTTTATTTTTGGGGGGGAGGGAGGAGGAGGAGGAGGAGGAGGAGGAGAGGGAGGTAGGAGGAGGAGGAAGAGAAGGAGAAGGAGCAGAAGGAGGGAGGTAGGAGGAGGAGGAGGAGGAGGAGGAGGAGGAGGAGGAGGAGGAGGAGGATTTGAACCTTCCCAGCCAAGCCACAAAGCCCCTTTGGGGAAGCATCTTTCAGCTGCTCCCTATGAATCTAAAGGGGGCTCAAGAGGTGGAGTTGATGCTTTTAGGAATGGAAAGAAATTAGCCTCGATGAGGCCATATGGGAAACTGAACTCATCTTCCTCCTCCTCCTTCCTCCTCCTCCTTCCTCCCCCAGGGGGGGGAAAAAAAAATCGTGGAGGATTTTGCTTGGGTTTTGTCAGAAAGAGGAAATTTGGGGTGGGGGTGGGGGGAAGGATTCTGGTTCCTCACAGGATGGAGCTCTGCACACTTTGGGTGTGCTTCACTGAAATTCAGGTTGGGTTTTATTTTCCCCCCCTTCCCCCCATTTTTCCTCCCCCTTCCCCCCCCCTTTTTCCTCCCCCCTTCCCCCCCCTTTTTCCTCCCCCCTTCCCCCCCCTTTTTCCTCCCCCCTTCCCCCCCCTTTTTCCTGAAATCCACCTTCCAGAGTTGGATTCCACAGCTCAGTGCCTCAAATCCACCTTCCAGAGTTGGATTCCACAGTTCAGTGCCTGAAATCCACCTTCCAGAGCAGGACTCCACAGTTCAGTGGCTGAAATCCACCTTCCAGAGCTGAATTCCACATTCAGTGCCTGAAATCCACCTTCCAGAGCTGAATTCCACAGTTCAGTGCCTGAAATCCACCTTCCAGAGCTGAATTCCACATTCAGTGCCTTAAATCCACCTTCCAGAGCAGGATTCCACAGTTCAGTGCCTCAAATCCACCTTCCAGAGCAGGATTCCACAGTTCAGTGCCTGAAATCCACCTTCCAGAGCTGAATTCCACAGCTCAGTGCCTCAAATCCACCTTCCAGAGCAGGATTCCACAGCTCAGTGCCTCAAATCCACCTTCCAGAGCTGAATTCCACAGTTCAGTGTCTGAAATCCACCTTCCAGAGCAGGATTCCACAGCTCAGTGCCTCAAATCCACCTTCCAGAGCAGGATTCCACAGTTCAGTGCCTGAAATCCACCTTCCAGAGCAGGATTCCACAGTTCAGTGCCTGAAATCCACCTTCCAGAGCTGAACTCCATAGCTCAGTGCCTTAAATCCACCTTCCAGAGCAGGATTCCATAGCTCAGTGCCTTAAATCCACCTTCCAGAGCAGGATTCCATAGCTCAGTGCCTTAAATCCACCTTCCAGAGCACAATTCCATCTCCCAGTGCTTAAAATCCACATTTTGGTGCCTGAAGTCCACATTTCAGGTGAAAACACCTCCAGGACTCCCTGTAAAGGCGTAAATTGAGGGAGCAGGTTGGGGTGAGGGTATTTGGGGTGCAGGGATTGAGAGTGCAGGTCAGGATGGGGATCCCTGGGGTGCAGGATCTGAAGGGTGCAGGTCAGGATGGGGATCCCTGGGGTGCAGGATCTGAAGGGTGCAAGTTGGGGTGAGGTTCCCTGAGGTGCAGGGTCTGAAGGTGCAGGTCAGGATGGGGGTCCATGGGGTGCAGAGATTGAGAGTGCAGGTCAGGATGAGGATCCCTGAGGTGCAGGGATTGAGGGAGGAGGTCAGGATGAGGATCCCTGAGGTGCAGGGATTGAGGGAGGAGGTCAGGATGAGGATCCCTGGGGTGCAGGGATTGAGGGTGCAGGTCAGGATGAGGATCCCTGGGGTGCAGGGATTGAGGGAGGAGGTCAGGATGAGGATCCCTGAGGTGCAGGGATTGAGGGAGGAGGTCAGGATGAGGATCCCTGAGGTGCAGGGATTGAGGGAGGAGGTGAGGATGAGGGCCCCTGGGGTGCAGAATTTGAGGGTCCAGGTCAGGATGAGGATCCCTGAGATGCAGGAACTGAAAGAGTAGGTGAGGATGAGAGCCCCTGGGGTGCAGAATTTGAGGGTCCAGGTCAGGATGAGGACCCCTGAGATGCAGAACTTTGGGGGGGTGAAGCTGAGGATGAGGCTCTCTGCATTACAGACCCCTGAGGTGCCAGCAATGCTCCCCCCCTCCCCCTCCCCCGGGTGCTGATCCCACCCTGCCCATGCCTTTTGCTCTGAGGAACCTTTTGGAGTGGTCCAGTCACTGGAGGAGAAGATTTTTTGGGGCAGGGAGGAGGAATCTGGAGGTAAAACCCAATTGAGATCAGGGTTGGGGTCGGGGAGGGGAGGGGAAGGGAAAGTAATCTCCAGGCAAGCTGAATGATTCCTCCCCTCCCTCCCCCTCCCTCTTCATCCTCCCAGCTTCTATATTGATAACATCCCATGGGTGTAGCTCTGCCTCTCTTGGTTTAAAACAAAACCAGACCAGAGGCTTTGAGGGTCAAAAGGGAGGTGGGGGTGGGTGTGGGGGGGTGGGGGAGGGGTTTTTCTTTACCTCCCCCCCGGACAAAGCTGCCTTTGAATTTAATCAAGCAGAAAAGAAAACCTCTTTCCTGTGTGGGTTTTGTTGTTTGGAGGAGGGGAGCAGGGTTAGGGTTGCCCCCCCCCCCCCCCCAGAAGGTAAAAGGAGATCCCTTTTGGTTTGCAACAATGAAAGCTTTATCAATGGGTTCAGACTCCCCCCCCCCAGACACACACAAGCCCCCCCCCTGCTCCCAGTGCAAGGATGTTGCTGCCTTTCCCAGTGGATAAAGCAAAGGTGGGGGTCAGAGTGATGCCCTGGCCTGGGGGGGGGGGGGGGCACTGGCAGAGAGGGGTTGGAGGCAAAGGGGTGAGCAGAGTGAGGGTGGGGAGGGAGTTTGCTGGGTTAGGTTGGGGTTTTGGAAGGGGGGGGGAGGGGAGGGGGATGGTGGTTTCTAAGGCTCTCATCCTGCTCCTGCCCTCAGAGGGTGCTTGGTGAGGCAGGGACCTGCAGCAAGGGGGCTCCAGGGGTCGCATTTCCTAGCGGAGATGGTCCCCGCGGTGAGGCTGATCCTGTCTGCATCCACGGCAGCCAGAAACTTCACCGAGGTGCCTTTGGCTTCGGCTGTCGCCTGGCAAAGCCCAGCAGAGGTTGCCCAAAGCCCAGCAGAGGGACCCAAAGCCCAGCTAAGGAGCCCTAATCCCAGCCAAGGTTGCCCAAAGCCCAGCTAAGAAGTCCTAAGCCCAGCCAGAGAATCCAGAACCCAGCCAAGGCTGCCCAAAGCCCAGGCAAGGAGCCCAAGGACCAGCCAAGGTTGACCAAAGCCCAGGCAAGGAGCCCAAAGCCCAGCCAAAGTTGCCCAAAACCCAGCTAAGGAGCCTTAATCCCAGCCAGGGAATCCAGAGCCCAGCCAAGGCTGATCAAATCCCAGTAAGAAGTCCTAATCCCAGCCAGGGAATCCAGAGCCCAGCCAAGGCTGATCAAATCCCAGTAAGAAGTCCTAATCCCAGCCAGGGATTCCAGAACCCAGCCAAGGTAGCCCAAAGCCCAGCTAAGAAGTCCTAAGCCCAGCCTGGGATTCCAGACCCCAGCCAAGGTTGCCCAAAACCCAGCCAAGGTAGCCCAAAGCCCAGCTAGGAAGCCCAGAGTCCAGCCAAGGTAGCCCAAAGCCCAGCTAGGAAGCCCAGAGTCCAGCCAAGGTAGCCCAAAGCCCAGCTAGGAAGCCCAGAGTCCAGCCAAGGTAGCCCAAAGCCCAGCTAAGAAGCCCAGAGTCCAGCCAAGGTAGCCCAAAGCCTCTCCTCGTGCTGGAGGCTTGCAGCTGGGGAAAGAGCAACCCCATGGGGCAGGATGGGTTGGGGACTGAACTGCTGGAGAGCAGAGAAGGGGAAAGGGACCTGGGGTTGGACAGAAGGATGCCTGGGCAGGCTGCATGGGTGGGCAGAGGCCAAGGGGAGGAGACTGAAGAAGACCAAGGGCAGGTTCTGCACTTTGGCCACAGCAACCCCAAGCAGCACTGCAGGCTGGGGCCAGAGTGGCTGAGAGCAGGCAGGCAGAGAGGGCCCTGGGGGTGCTGGGAGAGAGGAGCTGCAGAGGAGGCAGCAGTGCCCAGGTGGGCAGCAGAGCCAATGGCATCCTGGGCTGGCTCAGGAGCAGTGTGGGCAGCAGGAGCAGGGAGGTTCTTGTGCCCCTGTGCTCAGCACTGCTCAGGCCACCCCTGCAGTGCTGTGTCCAGCTCTGGGCTCCTCCATTGCAGAGAGCTGCTGAGGTGCTGGCAGGTGCCCAGAGCAGGGCAGCAAGGCTGGGGAGGGGCCTGGAGCACAGCCCTGTGAGGAGAGGCTGAGGGAGCTGGGGGGGTGCAGCCTGCAGCAGAGGAGGCTCAGGGCAGAGCTGATTGCTGCCTGCAGCTGCCTGCAGGGAGGCTGTAGCCAGGTGGGGTTGGGCTCTGCTGCCAGGCCCCCAGGGCCAGAAGAAGGGGACCCAGGCTGAAGCTGTGGCAGGGCAGGCTCAGGCTGGATGTGAGGAGGAAGCTGTTGGCAGAGAGAGTGATTGGCACTGGAATGGGCTGCCCAGGGAGGTGGTGCAGTGCCCCTGGCTGGAGGTGTTGAGGCCAAGCCTGGCTGGGGCACTGAGTGCCATGGTGTGGTTGGTTGGGCAGGGCTGGGTGCCAGGCTGGGCTGGGGGAGCTTGGAGCTCTCTGCCAGCCTGCTGGGTTCTGGGGTTCTCTGATTCTATGCCCAGGAGCCAGCAAGGTGCCCCAAGAAGGCCAAAGGGCATCCTGGGGTGGGTCAGAGGTGTTGTGGTCAGGAGGCTGAGAGAGTTCCTCCTGCTCCTCTGCCCTGGGCAGGCTGCATCTGCTCAGCAAGCTGGGGGGGGTGGGGAGGATGTTGAGAGCTGCTGCAGCTGGAGCTGCCCACAGGGTGGCAACATCTGCCCAGCAAGCGGTGAGCTGCTGCTGCTGCTGCTGCTGCTGCTGCTGCTGCTGCTGCTGTGGGGCTCTGCTCCAGCAGCTCAGGGAGGTGTTGGCCACGAATGAGGTTTTGGTCCAAACTGAGTAGGTTTGGGGTTGGGTTTTGTGGTTCGTTGGGGGTAGTCTCACTCACTCTGTGGTGTTTTGGCTGAGAGGTGTTGGTGATGTCCTCAAAGGGAGAGTCCTGACCTCAGAATGGTAGAATCAGGCAGGTTGGAAGAGAGCTCCAAGCTCATCCTGCCCAACCTAGCACCCAGCCCTACCCAATCCACCAGACCATGGCACTAAGTGCCCCAGCCAGGCTTGGCTGCAACACCTCCGGGGACACAGGTGAGAGCCTGGCTCAGACTACCCAGGGAGGTTCTGGATGTTCCCTCCCTGGGGGTGTCCAAAGTCAGGTTGAAGGAAGCCTTGAGCAAGCTGGGCTGGTGGGAGGTGTCCCTGCCCGACTGGCACTGGAAGGAGCTGCCCAGGGAGGTGGTGGAGTTGCCAGAGCTGGGTGGAGGGCTGGGAAGCTGCTGCCTCTTCTCCTGCTGCCAGACCCTGCTCCATGGCTGGGATCCACCTGGAGGCTGGAGTGAAGCAGAAGCCCTGATGGGTCACACAGAGCCACTTAGGGATGCCCAAAGGGCTTTGTGGTGCCTGTGGCAGGCTTTGGAGGTGGAGGTTTGCTGAGAGCCTCAGCCAGGCTGGGGCAGTGCCAGGAGTGCTTTTTGGAGGGGATCAGCAGTTTGGGCTGCTGTCAGAGCTGAGGTTTCAGAGGTGCTTTGCCATCCTTGGTGGGGTTGTCTAAATCCCCCAAGCTGCCTGAGACCTCAACCACTTTTCTTCCCACCACTTCAAACCCCTGACTTGAGCTCTCTTCCCATTCTTTCCCTTGGCATTGAACTCATAAAAGAAGAGGAATTGCCCTTGGAAAAGGGACTCAAATCCCAACCCATTTCTCCTCAAGCCTTTTTTTCTTCTCACTGGGGAGGAGACCTCCAAACTTCTCCACATCAATTCCTTCAGGCAAATGACTTCGAGCTCCACCAGTTGGGATTTACTGAGGGGGAGGGGGGAAATGTTTAATCCAAACATTCCCAACCAGCCCAACTGTTGGCAAGGAGCAGCTGTGCTCCTGCTCCTCAGCCTGAATGCTCAGGAGGAGCTGAGCGGCAGCCTCGGGCTGAGCCTGCAGCTCTGCTCCCGGCTTGGGCAGCTCTGCTCCCGGTGTTAGCTTCTCTGCTCCCGGCTTGGGCAGATCTGCTCCCGGTGTTAGCTTCTCTGCTCTCGTTTTGGGCAGCTCTGATCCCAGTTTTAGCTTCTCTGCTCCTGTTTGGGCAGCTCTGCTCCCGGTTTTAGCTTCTATGCTCCCGGCTTGGGCAGATCTGATCCCAGTTTTAACTTCTCTGCTCCCAGTTTGGGCAGCCCTGCTCCTGATTTGGGCAGATCTGATCCTGGTTTTAGCTTCTTTGCTCCCGGTTTTAGCTTCTCTGCTCCTGTTTGGGCAGCTCTGATCCCAGTTTTAGCTTCTCTGCTCGGTTTGGGCAGCCCTGCTCCTGATTTGGGCAGCTCTGCTCCCGGTTTTAGCTTCTCTGCTCCTGGTTTAGGCAGATCTGATCCCAGTTTGGGCAGATCTGATCCCAGTGTTAGCTTCTCTGCTCCTGGTTTGGGCAGCTTTGCTCCTGGTTTTAGCTTCTCAGCTCCTGGTTTGGGCAGCTCTGATCCCAGTTTTGGCTTCTCTGATCCCAGTGTGGGCAGATCTGCTCCTGATTTTAGCTTCTCTGCTACCAGTCTGAGCAACTCTGCTCCTGGTTTGGGCAGCTCTGCTCCTGGCTTTAGCTTCTCTGCTCCTGGTTTGGGCAGCTCTGCTCCCAGTTTAGGCAGCTCTGCTCCCGGTTTTAGCTTCTCTGCTCCTGGTTTGGGCACAGTCGACTTGCCAGAGGGCAGAGATCCACCCAGAGGGACCTGGACAGGCTGCAGAGCTGTGCCCAGGCCAACCTCATGACATTCAACATCTGGCTGATCCTTGAGGTCCCTTCCAACCCAAACCATTCTATGGTCTTATGACCATCCAGTTACAACCCCCCCCTGCCATGAGCAGGAGCACCTCCCACTAGATGGGACAACATCCACTTGCTGAATCCACCCAAGCTGCTCCTCCAGGGAAAGGGAGGAGAGGAGAGGAGAGGAGAGGAGAGGAGAGGAGAGGAGAGGAGAGGAGAGGAGAGGAGAGGAGAGGAGAGGAGAGGAGAGGAGAGGAGAGGAGAGGAGAGGAGAGGAGAGGAGAGGAGAGGAGAGGAGAGGAGAGGGAGAAGGAGAGGAGAGGAGAGGAGAGGGAGAAGGAGGGGAAGAGGGAGAAGGAGGGGAAGAGGGGAGGGGATGGGACGAGAGGAGAGGAGGAGAAGAGAGGAGGAGGGGATGGGAGGGAAGAGGATGGGAGGGGAGGAAAGAAGAGGAGAGGAGGAGGAGGGGAGGGAATGGGAGAGGAGGGTAGGGTAGGAGAGGAGGAAGAAGGGAGGGGATGGGGAGGGGATGGAAGAGGAGGGTAGGGGAGGAGAGGAGAGCAGGAGGAGGGGAGGGGATGGGAGGTGAGAATAGGGGAGGAGAGGGGAGAGGGGGAAGAGGGGAGGGGGGAGGGGAGAAGGAAGGAGAGGGGAGGCCCCTTGGATTTGAGGCTGAAGGCTGCTGCAGGTCTCCTTTTTCCCCCTGATGTTTTCCTTTCCCCCCCTCCCCTCTCCCTGCCCTCTGAAGCTCCTGCACCTAACCCCCCTCAGATCAGCCACTTTTATTTCAAAACACGAAGTAAAATGAAGTGGAGGGGATGGGGGGGGGAGGAAGAGCTCTTCTAAAGAGCACCAAATTGCGTTGCCATGGAAACGGGAGGAGAAGCCCAGTAGCTGATGCTCTCCTGGGGCTTGGGGGCCGCCTGTACCAGCCAAGATGTTTTCTCATCTCTCCTTCTTTCTTCTTCTTCCCTTTCCCCCTCTCTCTGTTTGGTTTTGGGGCTGGTGGTGGTTTTTTTGGTGGCTTTTTTCCCTCCCCCATCCTCTCTTTTAGCCTTTTGAAATCTGCCTCAGCAACTTAGCCCTGGCCACCAGCTAAGGGTTCTGTGACCTCTCTTTGCTCACAGGGCTGCAGGCAGAGATAGTTTGGGGTTTTTTTCCCCCCCCTCCCTTTCCTCTTCTGCCTGTCTGGAAGTCATGGAAGCTTTTTCCCCCCTCCCCCATCTTCCAGAGATTGATTTGGGGTGCAGAGGAGCTTGGAGAAGCTTCCACACCCCACTCGAGGCTCTGCCTGCTTGCATCATCTCTGCTCTTCAGCATCAGTGCAGCTTTGGAGGGCAGAATGTGTTTGGATAAACCCCTGGTAGTGGTGCTGGGATCCATTGGTAGTGGTGCTGGGATCCATTGGTACTGGTAGTGGGATCCATTGGTACTGGTGCTGTGATCCCCTGGTACTGGCATCTATTGATACTGATGCTGGGATCCTTTGGCACTGATGCTGTGCTCCCCTGGTACTGGTACTGGGATCTCCTGGTACTGATGCTATGATCTCTTGATACTAGGATCTGTTGGTACTGGTACTGGGATCCTCTGGTACTGATGCTGGGATCTCTTAGTGTTGGGATCCATTGGCAGTGGTGCTGGGATCATCTGGTACTGATGCTGCACCCCCCTGGTACTGGGGTCCATTGGTACTGGTGCAGGGATCCCCTGGTACTGGCATCTATTGGTACTGATGCTGTGCTCCCCTGGAACTGATGCTGTGACCTGATGATACCGCTGCTGTGCCCCCCTGGCACCGATGCTGTGCCCTCCTGGTACTGATGCTGTGCTCCCGTGGTACTGTGCCCCCCTGGCACCGATGCTGTGCCCCCCTGGTACCAATGCTGTGACCCCCTGGTACTGCTGCTGTACTCCTCTGGCGCGGGGGCTGCGCTGCCCTGGTACCGGGAGGTGCCAGCAGCATCGCCTGGGCACAGGGCAGGAGGAGTCTCAGCCACTCTCTCCCTGAGCTTTTCCTTCTCTCCTTCCTCCCTGCAGTGAGGTGGATGTGAGCAGAGGCTGCTGCCGCTCCGGGGCGGCTCCCCTGGGCTCTCTCCTTGCCTCACGATGCCCTCGGCTTGGCAGAGCCCCCTCCCCCGAAGAAGAGGGTCAGAGAGAGCCTCTGGAGAGAGGACAAATCTGTCGCTGGGTGCCTGGCTCCTGGCAGGGCTTAAAGCTTTGCAGGCATCTCCTTGTCACGCAGCAGCCTGCAGCACACAGACCTGTTGTCGCCTGCCGATGGGGACAGCGAGGAGCTGCCCACCCATCGCTCCCCATCACCTCCCCGCTGCTGGAACCCATCCCCTCGGAGGCTTCTCACTCCGAGCAGAAGCAATTGCAAGCTCTCGACTTCAGGGGACCATCGATTGAAATCTCTTCGAGGCCAATTTACTCACTGATGGCTCCCGAATCCGATGGCTTCAGCCCACCCTTAGGACTTGAAAGGCTTTCATGAGTGCCAAGGTGCCCGCTCGGGGGAAGCAGGGCAGGTCCCCTTGTGCCGTGGCTGCTGCCATCTGCCTCGGGCAGCTGCACTGAGCTGGGTCTGGAAGTATTTAGGGGAAGGAGGGAGGGGTTGGGGGGGAAAGTGCTATGGAAAGGAATATTTAATTAGCCCCAAGAGGAGCATTAATTGGCTGCCTTAATTGGAAGTCCTCTTGCCAGGGCCTGTTGTAGTCCTCCACCATTTAGCATCAAATGGGTCCAGAAGCTAATTTGTAGGTCATGGTGATTTGATCACATATGGAGAGCTGGGATGGCAAGGGCTGGGCAGCCTGAGGGGGATGGCACTGGGCTGCAGGCTGGGTACCATAAAACCCCTGCCCCACAAGCTTGCTTTCCCCCATCTCTCACCCCCTTCCTCTCCCATTCCCCTTTTCCCCCCATCTCTCACCCCCTTCCTGCCCCATTCTCCTTTTCCCCCATCCCTCATCCCCTTCCTGCCCCATTCTCCTTTCCCCCCATCCCTCACCCCCTTCCTTCCCCCTATCCTCTTTCACCCCCATCCCTCACTCCCTTTCTACTCACTCTCCCCCATTCTTCACCTCCTCCCTTTCCCTCTCCTCATTCTCTCATTCCCTTTCTTTCCCCTTTCCTCCCATCCTTCTCCTTTCCCCCTGCCATTCCTAACTCCCTTTCTTCCCTCCTTCCCTCCCCTCCAGCCCTCATCCTCTTCTTTCTCCCTTTCCCCCATCCCTTTCTCCCTTCCTTTCCTTTTACCCTTGCCCCTCATCCCTTGTCCTCCTCTTTTCCCTTTTAGCTCCCATTCTTTCCCCCTTTCCCTTCCATCCCTCACTCCCTCTGTTTTCCCCACCCCTCACCCCCTTCCTTTCCCTTTTCCCCCTAACCCTTACCTCTTTCCTTTCCCTGCCATTCCTTGCCCCCTTGTTTCCTTCAAAGCAGTGCTGATGCCACCCCCCTGCCCTTGGCTGTGCTGATGAGCAGGGATGCTGAGCTCTTGGGATGAGCTGGAGGTGTTCCTGGCAGACCCTGGCTTCTGTCTCCCATCTCAGACCCAGGAGGAGGTCAATGTGGCAACCTGAGTCTAGAGAGGAACCCGAGTTTGGTCCTTGTCAGCTCTCCCAGGCTCTTGCTGTTGATAAGTCACCATCCCCCTTCCCTCCTCAGCTCCCTGAGTGTCTCACCAAGCTCCCGACCCCTTAGCAGGGCTCCTAAGAAGCTGTCCCCACCCTCCCTGGTGTCTTCAGAGCTGTCCCCAGAGATCCCTGCAGATTTACTCTCTGTTGGCACCAGCAAGGCACTGAGCCCACCAGCACAGCCCCACAGTGGGGCAGAGGGGCTGGCTGCAGCCTGACTGTCTCCAGCCTGTCCATAAACCACTCCAAAAGGGTCAGACAAACAACCTGCATGGACCTTGGGGTGGCATCAGCGTGGGCAGCTTGCCCCTGGCAAGGAGGGGAGGGTCAGGCAGCCCAAGCCCTTGGTCCTGCATGAGGTAATGCTGCCAAGTAAGAGTTATGCACCCAGCTGGGCTTACAGGAGGGGGGAGCTGGGTCTGGCTCCCTGCTTTGCTTTATGGTGAAGAGCTGACAGGGTGGAAGGAGCTTGTCCTTGGGAGGAGGAGGAGGAGGAGCAGGAGGAGGAGGAGGAAGAGAAGGAGGAGGAGGGGTAATGGGTTGAAGCTTTGCAGCTCCCAGTAGATGAAGTTGGCTACAAGAGAGCTGGGGAGGAACTTTGGACAAGGGCTTCTGGTGCCAGGATGAAGGTTTTGAGCTGGGAGAGAGGAGACTGAGAGTGGAGAGATGAGAGAGGGGAGATGAGGGAGAATTTTGGGCTGTCAGGTAGTGATGGGACTGGGGGGAATGGAACAGAGCTGGAAATGGAGAGATTCAGCCTGGATGTTAGGAAGTTCTTCACCCTGAGGGTGGTGAGAGCCTGGAAAGGGTTGCCCAGAGGGGTGGTGGAAGCCTCATTCCTGGAGGTGTTTCAGGCCAGGCTGGATGAGGCTGTGGGCAGCCTGCTCTAGTGTGAGGTGTCCCTGGGCATGACAGGGGTGCTGGCACTGGCTGATCCTTGTGGTCCCTTCCAACCCTGCCTGGTTGACTTCAGGGAGCTGCTTGGAAGAGTCCAGAGCAGAGCCCCAGAGCTGCTGCAGGCAGTGGAACACCTGAGCCAAGCACAGCTCGGGCAGGTGGCACTGGTGGGTTTGCTTAGCCTGAGCAGGAGCAGAGGGAAGGGAGGATGTGCTGAAAGCCCTCCCAGACAGAAAGGGCAACAGCAGAGGACAGGAATAATTTGTTCTTTGTGTCTGCTGCAGAAAGGACAAGAACTAATGGGCTTAAAGTGCAGCCAGGGAGGGTTTGACTGCCCTGGCAAGGAAAACTTTCTCATCATCAGGGCTGTTAGAGGCCTGTGACAGACAGCCCAGGGATGCTGCTGGCATCTGCAGCACTGGAGGCTTTTAAGAACAAAGGCAGACAAATACCTGCCAGAGATGACACAGGAACAGTTGAGCCTGCTCAAGGGTCAAGTCCAACCATCAACCCTGGCCACTAAGTGTTCCCTGAGCTGTGGGCATTGGGAACCTCCTCCTGCAAGTCTGGAGGCACAGATCTTGCTCAGCCAGCAAGCCACCAACGTCCTCTCCCTTCTGACCCAGATCGCTGCTTCCTTCTGCTCCAGAAATAGCCTTCAGACTCCCTCTTTGCAGACAGTTTCCACCTTCAGAGCTCTCCCAGCTTGGCCACCTCGTGCAGTGCATGATTCACAGGCATCTTCCCACCCAGGGCAGCCTCTCCTCACAAACAAGCTGCTGCTGGGGATGTCTTGGGCAAGCCAAAGACTTCCTTGCTTCAAGAAGTGAGAATCTCACCTCAGGAGAGCAGGAGGAAAATGGGAATTCAGAATCCTAGAATCCTAGAACCCAGCAGGCTGGCAGAGAGCTCCAAGCTCCCCCAGCCCAGCCTGGCACCCAGCCCTGCCCAACCAACCACACCATGGCACTCAGTGCCCCAGCCAGCCTTGGCTGCAACACCTCCAGCCATGGGCACTGCACCACCTCCCTGGGCAGCCCATTCCAGTGCCAATCACTCTCTCTGCCAGCAGCTTCCTCCTCACATCCAGCCTGAGCCTGCCCTGCCACAGCTTCAGCCTGAGTCCCCTTCTTCTGTTGCTGTCTGTTTGGCAGCAGAGCCCAACCCCACCTGGCTACAACCTCCCTGCAGGCAGCTGCAGGCAGCAATGGGGATCTGCTTTTTGCTCCTGGGCTAACACAGGGAGGTAGATTCTGCCCAGAGCCTCCTTGCAGGTCGATACTGGAGCATGCCCTGTCCCCTGGCACCACACTGTGCCCACCCAGGACATGTGGCAGTTGGAGATGTCATGCTCCAAGGCAATCAATGCAGAGCAGGAGCATCACCTGAGGTTTTCTTCTGGCTTCCCACTGACTGCTCCATGGGGACTTGGCAGTTCAGCTCTTGTTGATTATCTCCTGCTGTAGGAAGGTGAAAGGCTGGAGAAAAGTTTTGGCTTCAGCTCAAAGGAGGAAAACTTCTCCAAAGTCAGAAGGGCACAAAGGTGGAGGGGGAAAAAAATCCTCACCCTGAAAAGCTGCAGCTTGCTGAGTGCTTCCTTCCTCCTCCCTACCACACTGACAGCATCTTCCTGGCCTTGGGGGAGCTTTCTGCTGTTGGTGGCACCTTGAGCAGCCTGGGCTGGTGGCAGGTGTAGGGACACCTACAGGGGCATGGAGCTGGACGAGCTTGAAAGTCCCTTCCAATCCAATCCATTCCATGGTTCTCTTCCTCCCAACCCATTCCATGGTTCTGTTCCTCCCAACCCATTCCAGGATTCTCTTTCTCTCTACCCATTCCATGATTCTCTTCCTCCCAACCCAACCCACTCCAGGATTCTCTTCCTCCCAACTCAATCCATGATTCTGTTTCTTCCAACCCAACCCATTCCATGGTTCTGTTCCTCCCAACCCATTCCAGGATTCTGTCTCTTCCAACCCAACCCATTGCAGGATTCTCTTCCTCCCAACCCAACCCAACCCACTCCATGGTTCTGTTCCTCCTAACCCAACCCATTCCATGATTCTGTTCCTCCCAACCCATTCCATGGTTCTGTTCCTCCCAACTCAACCCATTCCAGGATTCAGTTCCTCCCAATCCAAATCATTCCAGGATTCTGTCTCTTCCAATCCAACTCATTCCAGGATTTTCTTCCTCCCTACCCATTCCATGATTCTCTTCCTCCCAATCCATTCCAGGATTGTCTTCCTCCCAACCCAACTCATTCCAGGATTTTCTTCCTCTCAACCCAACTCATTCCAGGATTCAGTTCCTCCCAATCCAAATCATTCCAGGATTTGGTCTCTTCCAATCCAACCCATTCCAGGATTATGTTCCTTTCATCCCATTCCAGGATTCTGTTCCTTCCTCCCAACCCATTCCATGATTCTCTTCCTCCCAACCCAACCCATTCCAGGATTCTCTTCCTCCCAACCCAACCCATTCCATGATTCTGCCCCTTCCAACCCAACCCATTCCATGATTCTCTTCCTCCCAACCCATTCCATGATTCTGTTCCTTCCAAGCCATTCCAGGATTCTCTTCCTCCCAACCCTACCCATTCCAGGCTCCCTCACCCTGTCCTCCCTCACCCACCCCCAATCTCACAGCATCACCCCAAGGATGAAGGCACAACCATCGCCACCTGCTCGCAGCCTCTAATGTCCCTTCCATCCCAGCCCCCTTCTGTGATTTTCTGCCCTCCAGCTTCTTGCTGGGCTCTGAGTTGCTCCTTTCTCCCTCCAGTCCTTGCCTCGGGGGCAGTGTGAGGAGCAGCCAAGGGCTGCTAAACCTCTGCTGATGAGTGCTGATGAGTGGGGCTCTGCTCCCCGCTGCCTGCTGCTGCCTGTCTGGCCACCAGCTCAAGCTGACTGCTATTTAATCCCTGCCCCCGAGACCTCTCCCTGACCCTTTCCCTTCCGTCTGTGGTTGCTGCAGTCGGAGCTGAGCTGCAGCTCCCTTCGGGCTCCGGTGCTTGCCCCCCACCCCGCCCCCAGCTCCACCGCAGCGAGGTCTTGGCTGTGACTCATCTCCCTCCTTGCATCTCCCCTTCCATCTTCCTCCATCCTCGCAGCCTCCTCATCGCTGCCACACAGCACTGCCCCAGCTCCGCTCTCCCCAGTCCTCCCTGAACCTCCCGGCTGGGATCTCTGCTCCGCTCCTGCCTCCAGCGCTTCAGGGCTGTGCTCCAGCCTGACCAGCGCCGCTCTGCCCCAAGCCTGTCCCTGCTGGGTGCTGCTCTGGAGCTGGCTCCTCAGGCCTGATGGTTCTGCTGTGCTGCTCTTCCCTTTCTCTTCCCCTTCTCTTCCCTCTCTCTCCCTCTCCTCTTCTCCATCTCACTCCCCTTCTCCTTCTCCCTCTTCCTTCCCCTTCCTCTTCCCCTTCCTCCTCTCTTCCCCCTCTCTTCCCTTGCTTTTCCTTCCCTCTCTCATCCCCTTCTCTTTTCCCTCTCTCCCTCTCCCTCCCCTTTCCCTCCCTCTCTCTCTTCCTCATCTTATCCTCATCCTCTTCCCTTCCTCTTCTCTTCCCCTTCTCTTTCCACCTTCTTGCCCCCCTCTCTTCCTCCCCTTCTCTTCCCCCCCCTTTGCCCTTTCTCTTCCCCCCCCCTTTGCCCTTTCTCTTCCCCCCCTTTGCTCCTTCTCTTCTCCCTTTTTGCCCTGTCTCTTCTCCCTCTCCCTCCCCTTTCCCCCTCTTACTCTTACTCTTCCTCATCCTTATCCTCTCATCAAAGATCCCATTCTGTGCTTCTGTGCTCCACAAACTCCACCCTCACTGCCAAGATCCCTTTCCTAACATCCACTTTCAATCTCCCCTCTGCCCCTTCAAACCCATTCCTCCTCCTCCTCCTCCTCTCATCACCAGACTTTGTCAATAGTCCCTCCCCAGCCCTCCTGGAGCCCCCTTCAGATCCTGCAAGGCCACTCCAAGCTCTCATCCAAGCCTTCTCCAGGCTGCACAGCCCCAACTCTCTCAGCCTGTGCTCAGAGCAGAGCTGCTGCAGCCCTCTCAGCATCTTGGTGGCCTCCTCTGCACTGGCTCCAACACTTCCATGTCCTGCTTGTGCTGGGGGCTGCAGAACTGCCCCCAGGGCTGCAGGTGGGGTGTGAGGAGAGCAGAGCCAAGGGGCAGAATCCCCTCCCTTGCCCTGCTGCCCACACTGCTCTGGCTGCAGCCCAGCACAGGGTTGTGTCTGGGCTGCACTCACACTGCAGGCTCCTGTGGAGCTTTGCATCACCCCAGACCCCCAGGTCCTGTTCCTCAGGGCTGCTCTCAGCCATTCCCCACCCAGCCTGGAGCTGTGCTTGGGCTTGCACCCACCCAGGTGCAGGACCTTGCACTTGGCCTTGTTGTGTTTCATGAGGTTCATGACTTCTAGATGACCTCTCAAGTGGGGGTGACAGGAGGAAGGTGTCCTCACAGCTGCTCTGGTAGCTCCTTCACCCCCCAAAACGTGCTGGCTGTGGAGCTCAATTCCAAGTGGTGGTCACATCTGTCCTCTGTTGCCATGGAGACTTCTCCTCTTCCTGATGCCCAGAGGAAAGCTGTGGATAAAGGCAGTGACAGGGAACTGCTGCCAGAGCTGTCAGCCCAGGAGCATCCTGACTGGATAACCACTCTGGATAGCACAAACTGGACCCCAGTAGAGGCTCCAAAGCTGCTGAGGGCTCTGGAGCACCTCTGAGGAACAAAGGCTGAGAGCCCTGGGGCTGAAAGCCTGCACAAGAGCAGCCCCAGAGGGCAGCTGAGCAATGCTCAGCAAGAGCTAAAGGGTGGGGAGCAAGAGGCTGGGGCCAGACCCTGCTCAGTGGTGCCCAGGGACAGCACAAAGGGCACAAACTGCAGCTCAGGAAGTTCCATTTGGAGCAGGAGGAGAAACTTCTTTGTTGTGAGGGTGCTGAAGGCCTGGAGCAGGCTGCCCAGAGAGGTTGTGGAGTCTCCTTGTGTGCAGAGCTCCCAACCCCCCTGGGCCATCCTGCTGCTGGGCAAGCTGCTGGGGGTGCCCTGCTGGAGCAAGGTGAGGTTGGCCAGGCTGAGCTCCAGAGCTCCCTTCCAACCTCTCCCAGCCTACAGTTCTGCATCCCAGGCTCAGCCCTGCCTTTCAGGGAGTGTCCTCCTCCCCTCACTGCCTCCCTTAGGAGGCTTTGAAGCAAAGCCCAAGCATCTGAAGCATCTGAAGCAGCAGCTCCTGCCTCACTCATATTTTTAACCACCCTTCCCCCAGGAGCCATCCCACACACATCTGTCCCCTTGGCACAGGCTGGCAGGCACCCTCCTGCCCAGCCCCTCACCCACACCAGCCTCACCATGCCATTTTTGACTCCCCCACCTCACACCCAGGCCCTCACATCTTCACCCTGCCATACCTGCAGCCTTCCCCATTCCTTTGCTCCAGACACATTCCTCATCTTCCCCCCCAGGTGGCTTGAGAAAGCCTTTCTGGTGCCTTCAAGAACCTTAGGACTGCTGAGGTTGGGAGAGACCTTTGAGATCCCAGAGGCCAGGAATGGTTTGGGTTGGAAAAGATCTCTGAGTCCACCCCCATGGCCACTAAACCACATCCCCAAGGGCAGTGCCCACCTTTGGGTGGCATTTGTGGCCTCTTCCAGGAGCTTCTGCTCCCTTAGAATCTCTGTTGTGTGCAGGAGGTGAGAGCATCCCTGGCTACCTTGGGCTGCCCAGCAGAGGAGAGAGGATGAGGATGGCTCAGCTGCTGGGGAGGATTAATTCAAGGCCAGGAGCACCCAAACCTCATCCTGTGAGGAAGGTTTCAAAGGGCTCTTTAGGACAGATCAGCCAGAAAAAGAAACCTGTGATAAATAATTGAGAGCTGAGGCTCACTTTTCATGCCCCTCCTGTCCTGTCCTGTCCTTGAGCCCCTTCTGCAGGGCTGGGCTGGGGGTTGGGGATGGAGCCTGTGCTGCTGTGAGGCTGTGGCCAAGCTGGGGAGAAGGGGAGAAGGTTTGGGAGCCTCTTTTCTTCCTTTGCTTCATCTTCAAAGGCCAAAGGCTGCAGGTCCTGCAGGGTAGGGGGGGAGCTGTGTGGGATCCCATCCCTACAGCTCTCCCCTGGGTCTGTGGGGTTGGCTCCTGGTGGGTTTGTGCTTCCACAGGAGATCTGCTTTCCTTTCCCACTGCAGTTCCTCTCTCCTATGGCTAGCAGGACCTTTTCCCCCTCTCTGCAAAGCTTCAGAACCCAGAAATCAGCAGCTCTTATTTCTGGGGAGGAGCAGCTGAGGCAGCTGGGGGGGGTGAGGCTGGAGAAAAGGAGGCTGAGAGGAGACCTCATTGCTCTCTACAGCTCCCTGAGAGGAGGCTGGAGCCAGCTGGGGGTTGATCTCCAAAGGAACAAGCCCCAGAAGCCAGAAATAAGCAGCCCTGTGCTCCTGCCAAGGAGCTTTGGGTCTTTTCAGGTCCCTCTCCTGCTCTTTGGGTGGAGGTTGCCTCAATGCCCTTTGTTGTTGGCTGCCATAGGAGAAGCCCTGAGGGGTCACAACTGCCCTGTCCTGCCCTGCCAGCCCCCACAGCTCAGGGGGGAGAGTATGGGGAGCCTTGAACTCAGCTTGTCCCCAGGGCCAGGCTTAGGTGCCTGTGTTTTGGCCAACAGGAGCTGGCCTGGTGGTGCCAGATGTGGAAGGAAGCTGCCAGGTGCAACCCTGTGCTGGGCTGCAGCAAGAGCTGTGTGGGCACAGGGCAAGGGAGGGGATTCTGCCTCTTGGCTCTGCTCTCCTCACACCCCACCTGCAGTCCTGGGGGCAGCTCTGCAGCCCCCAGCACAAGCAGGACATGGAAGTGCTGGAGCCAGTGCAGAGGAGGCCACCAAGGTGCTGAGAGGGCTGCAGCAGCTCTGCTCTGAGCACAGGCTGAGAGAGTTGGGGCTGTGCAGCCTGGAGAAGGCTTGGAGGAGACCTTGGAGTGGCCTTGCAGGATCTGAAAGGGGCTCCAGGAGGGCTGGGGAGGGACTATTGACAAAGTCTGGTGATGAGAGGAGGAGGAGGAGGAATGGGTTTGAAGTGGCAGAGGGGAGATTGAAAGTGGATGCTAGGAAAGGTTTCTTGGCAGTGAGGGTGGTGAGAGACTGGCACAGGTTTGAGGGTGGTGAGAGCCTGGCACAGGTTTGAGGGTGGTGAGAGCCTGGCACAGGTTGAGGGTGGTGAGAGCCTGGCACAGGTTTCCCAGGGAGGTTGTGGAGCACAGAAGCACCCAATGTGATCTTTGATCACATTGGGTGCTTCTGTGCTCCACAACCTCCCTGGAGGTGTTCAGGACCAGGCTGGCTGAGACCTTAAGCAACCTCTTCTAGTGGGAGCTGTCCCTGCCTATGGCTTGGAACTGGCTGAGCTTTGAGCTCCCTTCCAACCTAAACCATCTTCTAGGATCAAGCAAAGTCTCTCAAGCTCTGTGCTGATGAGGCTGAAGTGCCTGTTTAAGACACTTTGTTTGTTGCTTTGGCTTTCAAATGGTTCTCCTTAATGTGGTTTTGAAGTGACTTGGAGCTGTGAAGGGAAGCTGCAAGCTGGGTGGGAAGCAGATTGTGATGCTTAGGCAGCGATTTCCAGCTCCTTTGGTGCCTTCACAGCCTCCCTTGGATCTGCACTGATCAAACCACCCCCCCCCAACACACACACACAGCTGCAGGCTTGAGGGAGCTGTCATAGAACCCCAGAACTAAGCAGGTTGGCAGAGAGCTCCAAGCTCCCCCAGCCCAGCCTGGCACCCAGCCCTGCCCAACCAACCACACCATGGCACTCAGTGCCCCCAGCCAGCCTTGGCCTCAACACCTCCAGCCACAGCCACTCCACCACCTCCCTGGGCAGCCCATTCCAGTGCCAATCACTCTCTCTGCCAGCAGCTTCCTCCTCACATCCAGCCTGAGCCTGCCCTGCCACAGCTTCAGCCTGGGGCCCCTTCTTCTGGCCCTGGCTGCCTGGCAGCAGAGCCCAACCCCGCCTGGCTACAGCCTCCCTGCAGGCAGCTGCAGGCAGCAATCAGCTCTGCCCTGAGCCTCCTCTGCTGCAGGCTGCACCCCCCCAGCTCCCTCAGCCTCTCCTCACAGGGCTGTGCTCCAGGCCCCTCCCCAGCCTTGCTGCCCTGCTCTGGGCACCTGCCAGCACCTCAGCAGCTCTCTGCAATTCAGTGTCCAACCTAAACCTGCCCTGCTCCAGGTTTCAAACAACTGTCCCTCGTCCTGTGGGTTTGTTCTGGGATGTTCTTGGCTGCTCCTTAGCTGCTCAGGTTTTGCCTCCATCCAAAATGCCCCCCCAAGGTACCCCAGATCTGCTCCTTGGTGCCTGCCTGACTCCCACTGCCCAGGAGGGAGCAGTTTACACCTTTCTCATGGGGTCATGGAATGGGTTGAGTTTGGAGAGGACCTTCAAGCCCAGCCAGTGCCAAGCCTCTGCCATGGGCAGGGACACCTTGCACCAGCCCAGGGTGCTCAAGGGTTCATCCAGCCTGGCTCTGGACACCTCCAGGGATGGAGCATCCACAGCCTCCCTGGGCAGCCTGTGCCAGAGTCTCCCCACCCTCACTGGTAAGAATTTCTTCCTCATCTCCCAGGCTCAATCTGCTCTCCTCAAGCTCCAATCCATTCCCTCTCACCCTGACACTCCCAGCCCTTGTCCAAAGTCCCTCCCCAGCTCTCCTGTAGCTCACTTCATGCACTGGAGATCTGATCTGAGGTCTGCCTGGAGCCTTCTCTTCTCCAGCCTGAACAGCTCCAACTCTCCCATCCTGTCCCCATTAGAACCTTGCCCCCCTGATCATCTTTGTGGCCTCCTCTGGACCTGCTCCAACAATCAGATGACCTTTGAGGGCCCCTCCCCACCCGAAGCATCCTCTGCTTCTGGGATAGGGTTGCCCAAGGGGGGTGGGAGAAGTCTCCTGGCATTCAGCACCAAGCAGGGACAAGGCAGCAGGTCCCATCCCCTACACCCAGCTCATGCCAGCCCCAGGATGCCCCAACCTCCCTGCTCCCCACCCCCTCCCGAGGCCAGGCCGTGCGTGCTGGGGTGCCCTGCTGCCAGGAGCACGTCGGGCACATCAGGATGCACTTCGGTGGCTCTGCACAAGGCTCTTTTTGCCCCACGGATGCTCTCTAATGGAGCCTTTGCTGCTGCTGCTCTCCCCTGCGCCGCTGGGCTCGAAGCTAATGGAGCACAGGGGCTGGGGGGAGGGGTCAAGGTTAAGTGGCATCTCCTTCCCCTCCCCGTGCCCTCACCGGGGAGGTGATGCTTGGCAGCTCCTCTGCCAGGGGCATAGTGAGGAAAGCTTCAAGCCCTCCTGGCTGGGTCTGAGATGGGGTCAGAACAAAGTCCTCTTTGGTTTTTCCTGCCCTGCCCTTCCCTTCCCTGCTCTGCCTCTCTCTGGTGGGTGATTACCCTTGGCAAGGAGGTGCCAACGCGGGCGAGGTGCCAGCTGGGCACCTTGGTGTGCCTATGACTGAGGACCCTGCTCTCTCCCAGACTGTCAGCACTGTGTCTCCACCACGGTGGGCACTGAGCCTTGATGCAGGGGCCCTGGTGCCATTGGTGATGCCACGCAGAGGGTCCTTGCCAGCTGCTTGGGCAGGGTTATTTGCAGTTGGCAGTGATGGATGAGTCATGTCACTGGGAGATGCCAGTCCCCCAGGACCAGGGGTGGTCATGACTCTGCTGGCAGCATTCCCACCACTCTTTTCCCTTCACTTCCCTTGACTCAGCACAGCAGAAGCAGAGTTGTTGCCCATGCAGGACCGTGGCAGGGTGGCACCCAACCTGCCCTTCTCCTAAGAGATGTGCAAGTGCTACTCTGCCACCCTCTTTGGGGCACAGAATGGGTCAAGGTGGCTATTAGGAGTGTTTTCTTTACTGGAAGGAGTGGTCAGGTCTTGGCACAGGCTGCCCAGGAGGGTGTGGAGTCATCAACCCTGGAGGGGTTCAAAAGCCTGTGGCTGTGGCACATGGGCACATGGTTTAGTGGGCATGGTGGAGTTGGGCTGGTGGTTGGAATGGAGTGGCTTGGGCTGGAAGGGACCACTAAGATCAGCCAGTGCCAACCTGCTGCCACAGGCAGGGACACCTCCCACCAGCACAGGCTGCTCAAGGCCTCACCCAACCTGGCCTTGAACACCTCCAGGGATGAGGCATCCACAACCTCCCTGGGCAGCCTGTGCCAGTGTCTCCTCACCCTCCCTGCCAAGAATTCCTTCTTCATCTCCACTCTCCAACTCCCCTCCTCCCCTCCATCACCTGAAGCTCCTTCTCCTTTGAATCCCAGAATCATGGAATCCCAGAACCAAGCAGGCTGGCAGAGAGCTCCAAGCTTAGCCTGGCACCCAGCCCTGCCCAACCAACCACACCATGGCACTCAGTGCCCCAGCCAGCCTTGGCCTCAACACCTCCAGCCATGGGCACTGCACCACCTCCCTGGGCAGCCCATTCCAGTGCCAATCACTCTCTCTGCCAGCAGCTTCCTCCTCACATCCAGCCTGAGCCTGCCCTGCCACAGCTTCAGCCTGGGTCCCCTTCTTCTGGCCCTGGGGGCCTGGCAGCAGAGCCCAACCCCACCTGGCTACAGCCTCCCTGCAGGCAGCTGCAGGCAGCAATCAGCTCTGCCCTGAGCCTCCTCTGCTGCAGGCTGCACCCCCCCAGCTCCCTCAGGGCTGTGCTCCAGGTCAAGCATCCCCTACGGCTTCCACCTCCCTCACACAGGGCTACCACCTCCCTCTCCATCTTACTCTCCCTCTCTCCCTTCCCTCTCCCTCTCCCTCTCCTTCTCCCCCTTCCCTCTCTCTCTTCCTCTTCCCCTTTCCCCCTTCCCTCTCACTCTCCTCCTTCTATCATCTCCATCTCCCTCTCCCCCTCCCAAGCCACTCTCCAACCACCTCCCACCAAAATAAAAGGTCGGGGACCTTTAAGAGTGAGCAGGAGCGGGCGAGGTGGGGGGCGGTGGTTAGGGGTGGGGTGGGTGGGGGGTGCAAGAGCATCCTCCCCTCCTCTCCTCCTCCCCTCCTCCCTGCCCACCAATCCATCACCAGCTGATGTGTTTTCCCCACTCCTTCCTTTGTACATCTCCGAGCTCCGCTCTTCCCCCTCCCCACCTCCTCCCCTCCTTTACCCCCATCCCACCCCTCCCCAACTCCTCCATCACCCCTCCCCACCCCCCAACATCCCCCACCCCACCCCCCCCCACACACATACACACCCCCGGGGCGCGCTCCCGGCTCGTACCCGCGCCCGCCGCCGCCGCCGCTGCCTGCCGCCGCCCTCCCGCTCGCTGCCTACTTCCACCTCCTCCCTTCCCTATGCTCGGCCGGGCCTGAGCATCACCCCCACAGCCTTCCCCACCTCCCACTCCGCTTCACCCCTCCCTCCCTCCCTGCAAGAGAGGGAAGAAAGGAAGGCAAAGGGAGCGAGGAAGCAGCGCAGCGATGGGGAATACACCCTCCCAAGGCAGGTCACTCTCACTATGTGCATCCATTCTTAAGTAGCAGGTATTTTGGTTTTCTTCGTGTGGGTCTTCTTCTTCTTTTAGTTTTCCTTCTTTTCTTCCTTCCTCCTGCCTCCTCTTCCTCTTTCCGACCTTGCCTGGGCAGCGGTTGTGGAGAGATTTTGGGGTGGGGTAGGGTGGAGGGAGGTTGGAAGGGGTGGTGGAGGTGGGGGAATGGTTGGATGAGGAGGGAGAGGGGGGAAAAAATCAAAGCGTTGGTTGTGGGGAGGGAGGAGAGGGGGAAGGAAGGGTTGGAAGGGGGGAAAGGAAGGGTTGGAAGGGGGGAAAGGAAGGGTTGGGTAAGGGGGAAAAGAAAGGGTTGGGTAAGGGGGAAAAGAAAGGGTTGGGTAAGGGGAAAAGGGAGGGTTGAGTAAGGGGGAAAAGAAAGGGTTGGGTAAGGGGAAAAGGGAGGGTTGGGTAAGGGGGGGGAAAAGGAAGGGTTGAGTAAGGGGGAAAAGAAAGGGTTGGTCAAGGGGAAAAAAGAAAGGGTTGAATGAGGGGAAAATGGAATGGTTGAAGAAGGGGAAAAAAGGGATGGTTGGAGAAGGGGGGAAAGGATAGGTTGAATGAGAGAAAAAAGGAGTGGATGAAGGAGGGAGAAAAAGGAATGGTTGAAGAAGGGAGAAAAGGGTAGGTGGAATGAGGGGAAAAAAGGAATGGATGAAGAAGGGAGAAAAGGAATGGTTGAAGAGGGGAGAAATGGATAGGTTGAATAAGGGGAAAAAAGGAATGGATGAAGAAGGGAGAAAAGGAATGGTTGAAGGAGGGAAAAAAAGAATGGTTGAATGAGGGGGGGAAAGGAATGGTTGAAGAAGAGGAAAAAGAAATGGTTGAATGAGGGGGAAAAGGAATGAATGGAGAAGGGAAAAGAGAAATGGTTGAAGAAGAGAAAAAGGGAATGGTTGAAGAAGGGAAAAAAGAAATGGTTGAATAAGAGAAGAAAAAAGTCAAATCATTGCTTATTGGGAGGGGGAAAAAAGGGAATGGTTGAATGAGGAAAAAAAGAAAGGGTTGAGTAAGGGGAAAAAAGAAATGGTTGAATAAGGGGAAAAATGAATGGTTGAATGAGGGGAAAAAAAGAATGGTTGAATAAGGGAAAAAAGAAAGTCAAATTGCTGCTGGTTGGGAGAGGAAGGAAAAAGAAATGGTTAAATAAGGGAAAAAAATTGAAATTGCTGCTGGTTGGGAGGGGGGAAAAGGTTAAATGAGGAGAAAAAGAAATGGTTGGATAAGGGAAAAAAAGAAATGGTCGAATAAGGGGAGAAAAAGTCAAAATGTTGCTTGTTGGGAGGGAAAAAAAGGTTGAATAAGGGGAAAAAATCAAATTGTTGCTTGTTGGGAGAGGGAAAAAGAAGAAATGGTTGAATAAGGGGAAAAAAAAGTCAAAATGTTGCTTGTTGGGAGGGAAAAAAAGGTTGAATAAGGGGGAAAAAAATCAAATTGCTGCTTGTCAGGAGCTGGAGTTTGCTGCTGCTTGGGAGCTGCTGGCCCAGGAAGGGTGGGCGTGGGGCTGGGATGGTGTGGAGGAGGTGTGAGTGGAGGGGGTGGTGGAGGGGTAGGAGTGGGGGTTGTGGTGCTTGGACTGGTGATGATGTGGTGGCTTGGGTTGGTGGGGAGGTGGTGCCTGGGCTGGTGGGGCTGTGGTTCCTTATACTGGGAATGTGGTGCCTGGACTGGTGGGGCTGTGGTTCCTTATACTGGGAATGTGATGTCTGGACTGGTGGGGCTGTGGTTCCTTATACTGGGAATGTGGTGCCTGGACTGGTGGGGCTGTGGTTGCCTTGGATTGGTGGGAATGTGGTGCCTTGGACTGAGGATGTGGAGCCTCATTCTGGGAATGTGGTGCCTGGGACTGGTGGGGCTGTGGTTGCTTTGGACTGGGAATGTGATGCCTGGGACTGGTGGGGCTGTGGTTGCCTTGGAGTGGGAATATGGTGCCTGGACTGGTGGGGCTGTGATTCCTTATACTGGGAATATGGTGCCTGGACTGGTGGGGCTGTGGTTCCTTATACTGGGAACACAGTGCCTGGACTGGTGGGGCTGTGGTTCCTTATACTGGGAACACAGTGCCTGGACTGGTGGGGCTGTGGTTCCTTATACTGGGAATATTATGTCTGGACTGGTGGGGCTGTGGTTGTCTTGGACTGGAAATGTGATGCCTGGACTGGTGGGGCTGTGGTTGCCTTGGATTGGTGGGAATGTGGTGCTTTGGACTGAGGATGTGGTTCCTTATACTGGGAACGTGGTGCCTGGACTGGTGGGGTCATGATTGCCTCATACTGGGAATATGATGTCTGGACTGGTGGGGCTGTGGTGCCTTATACTGGGAACACAGTGCCTGGACTGGTGGGGTCATGATTGCCTCATACTGGGAATATTATGTCTGGACTGGTGGGGCTGTGGTGCCTTATACTGGGAACGTGGTGCCTGGACTGGTGGGGTCATGATTGCCCTATACTGGCAATATGATGCCTGGACTGGTGGGGCTGTGGTGCCTTATACTGGGACCACAGTGCCTGGACTGGTGGGGTCATGATTGCCTTATACTGGGAATATTATGTCTGGACTGGTGGGGCTTCAGTTGCCTTATACTGGCATCGTGGTGCCTTGGAGTGATGAGAGCTGTGATGCCTGGGCTGGGGCCGTGGTGCCTTGCCCTGGGAATGCTGTGCCTTGCCCTGGGAATGCGGTGCCTTGCCCTGGGAATGCGGTGCCTTGCCCTGGGAATGCGGTGCTCTCCCAGCAGCAGGCAGGCGGCTGGGCTGGGGGTGCTGAACTGGTGCTGCTGAACTGGTGCTGCTGGTGGCGATGCTGCTGAACTGGTGCTGCTGGTGGCGATGCTGCTGGTGGCGGTGCTGCTGGTGGCGATGCTGCTGGTGGCGGTGCCGCTGCCGCTGCTGCTCTCAGGGTTGGTCTCTGCTGCTGTTGTTGTTGTTGGAGCTGCTCCGCTCCGAAGGGATAAAGTAGCTGGAGAGTCACTGTCCTAGAAACACCAGCGTGGGGCCTGGCAGCACAGGGGGGAGGGTGTTTGAAAGGGGGGGTTGGGGGTGGCTCAAAGAACCCCAACACTGTGTCTGGAGCTGCTTTTTTGGGGGGGGGGTCCTCTTGGTGCATTGAATTGCTTCTCAACACCATCCTCTGCTGACCGAGCTGGGGTGGGGGTGGAGTGGGGTGGATGCTGCTGGGGCTTTGGGTTTCCTTTCTCTGCGAGCTTGGCGAGACAGATGGGTGAGGAGGAGGAGGAAGGCTGCGGGCTGCACTCCTACCTGCTCTCCCTCTTCCTTTATTGAGTTAATGTGTTTGGTTTTCGTTCTCCATCCCTGCCCAACCTCTGCTGCTGAGACACAAAAGGGCAGGAGGAGCTGCAGGGCTGCAGGTGGTCCCTCCGGAGGTGCTTTCAGCATCATCCTTGCAGGAGGAAGAAGAAAGGAAACAAAACCCCAACCCCCCCAAAAAAAAACAACAAACAAACCCAAACCCCAACCCAAATCTGCTGCATCTCAGGTTGGGTTTGGTCGTGGGAGGAGGGGGGGGGGGGGGGGGGGGAGGAGGTGATGTGGAGGGAAACTTAAAATAGCTCCAAGGGCTGCTGCTTGCTTTGTGCCTCACCTGCCTGCTCCCCAGGGGCTTGGGGAGGGGTAACAGAGAACCACCGAGGGGGTCTCTTCCTTCCAGCTTCCCTTCCCCCCCCCTTCTCCCCTGCTTCCCTTCACCTCCCCCCCCCCCATACCGTTTGTGCCATTCAGGGGTGGGTGTGCACTGTGTGCAGCTGCCACCAGCGCTGCCCTGCCCCTTTGCCAGCCTGCGTGGGTGATGCCAAGGCTGCTGTGCCCGTGGGTGAGGGGTCTCTTTGTCTGCCCGTGCCCGGGGGGGGGGGGCAGGGAGCACCCAGCCCTTGCCCTGCAGCCTCTCCCCTCTTTGTTCTCTCCGTTCTCACCCTGGCTGTGGTGAGAGAGGCTGGGGAGTGGCCACGCTTCAGCGTCCCCCTCCTCACCCCCACCCTCTCCATGCCCACCTACCCGCTGCTGCCTGGCTGCCAGCGCCCAACTCCTGGGCAATATTGGTTTGGTAGTGCTCGGTGCCCCCTCCGGAATGAAGCCAGCACTGGCCACGGGGACCTCGGGGTGGGGGGAGAGTGGGGGGGGGGGTCACATCCAACCAGCTCTTGCTTAAGGATAGAGATGGATGGGGACCATCTGCTCAGTTGGTCCAGGCAGGGGAAGGGAGGGGGGGGTGGGGGGGAGTGGGTAGGAAGCTGGGGGTGAGTGGGTGGGATGCTCCCTCCCCTGATGCCAGGCAAGGAATTTCCCCCTTCCCTACTGGGATCAGCCCCAGGGCCCCCTCCCAGCCAGCTGGAGCGGGAGGTGTGTCCCTGCCCATGGCAGGGGATTGGAGCTGGCTGAGCTCGAAGGTCCTTTCCAACCCAACCCACTTGGGGGGTTCTCTGTGTCCCCAGACATGCTCAAGCCCTTTCAGCACCCAAAACGCAGCGGGGGGGGGGGGATGGTGGGGATGGTGATGGTGTGGGGAGGGTGGTGATGGCGTGGGGAGGGGGATGATGATGGTGTGGGGATGGGGGGGGGGGATGTAGATGCTTTCTGTTTTGATCCCTCAAGTGCTGCTGTTGTGCAGGATCCACTCCAACCAAACCAGCCTTGGATGGGGGGGGGGGAGGGGAGGGGGGGGAGAGGGGGTTCAGGGCAGAGTCCTCATCAAAGCTCTTCTGTGCAGCCTCCCCCACCCCCGGGTGGGCTTTTGCCTCGTTTTAATGAGGGCTACATTTGCAAGCTGCTAATTATTTCCCCACCAGACTGCCCCCTGCCAGCTCTGAACAACGCCTGTGGAAATGGCTCCCTGCTCCTGCTGCTGACAGGCACCCGATGCCCACCGGTGGGGTTGGGTTTGCCCTTCCCCCCCCCACACACACACACCGGGAGGAATTCAGGATGGGGGGAGTGGGGGAGGGGGAATGAGGAACCCCCAAGATCCTGGCAGAGCTGCCAAAAGGAGCTTCGTGCTTTGTTGGGAGCTGTTCCTCTCCCTCCCAAAAGGATGGGCAGGGAGGGATGCTCGACCAGTTTGGGATTGCTGAGCTTGTGGGGCTGGGAGATGCTCCTGTGCACTCTCCCCAGCCTGGGCAGGTAGGAGGGAAGGGGAGAAGGTGGAAGGGAGCAGCCTGGTTGGTTCTGGCTGGGGGAAGGGTACTGAGACCTGCCTGACCCTGGAATGGGCTGCTCAGGGAGGGGGTTGAGGCTCCATGGCTGGAGGTGTTTGAGGCCAGGCTGGCTGAGGCTGTGTGCAGCCTGCTCTAGGGTAGGGTGTCCCTGGGCATGGCAGGGGGGGGGGTTGGCACTGCCTGCTCCTTGTGCTGCCTTCCAACCCTGCCTGATTCTACCTGGAGTGGTGATTGCACTGGGCTGGGAGGTGCTGGGCTTGGTGGTGCTGTTAGTGCTGGGGTGTGTGTGTCTGGGGGGAGGAGGGGAGGGGGTCAGCGTTGGCACCAGGCTGAGTCCTGACTCCCCCCAGGCAGGAACACTCACAAAGCTCCCCCAGTTTGTGCTCTTTGTTTCCCTGTAGGGGAAGCAGGCAGAAAGCATCTCCCTGCCCTGCTGGGGGTGGGAGTGAGCCTGGGGCATGAATCCTGCCAGGACACCTCCAGCCTGGTGGGGAGGACACAGCTGTCCCCTCCCTGCCTTCTCCCCTTCCTTCTGTGCCCAGCCTGGTGGGAAACATCCACCCATGTCCTTCTGCTGCTGCCTTCCTTTCCCAACCAGGACATCCTCCCTTCTGAAGCCTTTCCATGAGCTCAGAGATGTTCCAAGCTGCCCTTTTGCTGCTGTGGTGCTGCTTTGGTACCAACCACCCCCGTGGCTCACACTGCCCACAGGGCTCAAAGACCCCTCACGGCCACCCTCTGCTGTGAGGAAGAGGATGGGAGAGGCAGAGCCCAGCAGGGCAGGGGTTAATATGAGCCATCGATTCTCCTCTCTGCCGTGCATCGATCCCAGCTCGGTGCCTGCCTCTGTGCCCCCGGGGACCTGCCTGGCACACAGGGACATGTCTGAGCCATGTCCCACGTCAGGCTTTGGGGGTGCAGGGAGCATCCCAGCACAGATGAGGCTTGGTGGCTGGGGAGGGGGACAAGGCCAGGCTGGTGGTGGGGCTCTTATTGGGGTCAAGAAGAGGAGGTGAAGGGGTGTGGGGGGGTCTCCAGGCTGCTGCATGCATGGATGAGTCCATTGAGGCTCCTGTTGCTGGGGGTTAGTGGCTGAGGTTGGGCAGCTTGGAGAAGAGGAGGCTGAAGGAGACCTCATTGCTCTGCACAGCTCCCTGAGAGGAGGCTGCAGCCAGGGGGGGGGGGTTTGAGCTGTTCCCCTACAAGTAACAAGTGATAAGGATGAGAGGAAACAACCTCAAAGTGCCCCAGGGGAGGTTCAGGTTGGCCATGAGGAGCAATTTGTGTCCTGCCAGAGCAGTCAGGCACTGGCACAGGCTGCTCAGGGAGGTGGTGGAGTCCCCATCCCTGGAGGGCTACCAAAAACCTGTGCCCAGAGCACCTGGGGACAGTTTGGTGGCCATGGTGGTGTTGGGGTGATGGTTGGACTGGATGAGCTTAGAGGTTTGGAGGGAAGTGTCCAAGCTAGGTGGGGGCTTGGACCCAGATGATCTTTAAGGGTCCTTCCAGCCCAACCCCATTCTACCTGGGGAGGTCTGAAGGCCAAGCAGGTCTCACCCACCAGCCAGGCTCAATCTACTCCCCTCTGCTGAGACCCCACCTGGAGTCCTGCAGCCAGCTCTGGAGCCCCTGGCACAAGAGGGCTGTGGAGATGCTGGAGAGTGTCCAGAGCAGGGCCAGGAGGATGCTGAGAGGCTGCAGCAGCTCTGCTGTGAGCACAGACACAAAGAGTTGGGGCTGTGCAGGCTGGAGCAGAGGAGGCTCCCAGGGGACCTTCTGGTGGCCTGCCAGGATCTGAAGGGGGCTCCAAAAAAGCTGGGGAGGGACTTTTGAGGCTGTGAGGGAGTGGCAGGAGTGGGGTGGATGGAGCAAAGGTGGAGGTGGGGAGAGTGAGGCTGGAGGTGAGGAGGAAGTTGTTGAGCAGGAGAGTGGTGAGAGCCTGGCAGGGGTTGCCCAGGGAGGGGGTTGAGGCCCCATGGCTGGAGGTGTTTGAGGCCAGGCTGGCTGAGGCTGTGTGCAGCCTGCTCTAGGGTAGGGTGTCCCTGGGCATGGCAGGGGGAGGTTGGCACTGCCTGCTCCTTGTGCTCCCTTCCAGCCCTGACTGATTCTATTGAGTCTATGATTCTTTCCATGATTCTGTGAGTCCATGATTCCATGACTCCATTATGCCATGATTCCATGAGTCTGAGTCCATGATTCCATGATTCTATGACTCCAAGATTCCATGAGTCTGAGTCTATGATTCCATGACTCCATGACTCCAGGATTCTATGACTCCATGATCCCATGAGTCCATGATTCCATGAGTCTGAGTCCCTGACTCCATGACTCCATGACCCCCACCACCCCCATGTGGGCCTGGGTGAGGCTGTCCCAGCTCATCCCCACGGAGCCCTTCCTCTCTCTCTGCTGCCCCTTCCCCCACCTGCTGTGCTCTGCTGCTTTACCAAAGGGCCTCCTTAACCCCCCCCCCCCCACCAAGCCCTCCCCCACCCCCAGCTCCTGCCTGTGGCAGGCTGCAGGTGCAGCAAGGGCTCAAAGAGGCTGAATTGCAGCAAGGGAACTGAAAATGCTCCTGATGAGAGAAGAAATCAAATCCCTCATTTGCTCCTCCAGCACCCAATGGGGGACAATAAAACTTTGCTGTCAGCTGCTTTGAGTTGATTTCATTTGAGGATCTTTTTCTTCCCTCCCCCCCCCCCTCCCTCAACTGGTTTCCACTTTCAGAGGAAAATACAAATGAAGAGGGAGGGGAAAAAACTCATTTTTTAGTGCTTTATTTTTGGGGGGGGTTCATTTCAAATTCATCTCCAGCAGAAGGGTTGATGGAGAGGGTGGGAGGAAGAGGAAGGGGGTGGAGGGGATGCACACACAGAGACACACCAACACTTCTGCCTTGGGTTTTGTTTCTCTCCACCCCCCCCCCCCCACCCCCAACTGCTGGAATGTTCTGATTGCCAAGGGAGGAGGCTGAAGGAAGAGGCTGCAGGATGAAGCTGCCTTTGGGGCTTTCCAGGCTGGCAAATGGAACATCTGCACTCCACTCCCAAACTGAGAACCAATCTTCCAGCCTGGCTGGGTGAGGAGAGGCTCAAGGGGAAGCTCTCACAGGATGCCAGGGGTTGGAAGGGATCTAAAGAGATCATTGAGTCCAAGCCCCCCCCTGCCAGAGCAGGACCATCCAAGCTAGCTCAGGGCACACAGAACACATCCAGACAGGCCTGGGAAGGCTCCACAGAAGGAGACTCCACAGCCTCTTCCAGTGCTCTGGGAGCCTTCCAGGCAAGAAGTTCCTCCTTGTGTTGAGCTGCAACCTCCTGTGCTGCAGCTTCCATCCATTGCTGCTTGTCCTATCCTAGGGAGCCCTGGAGCAGCTCTGGGACCCTTCCAGGCAAGAAGTTCCTCCTTGTGTTGAGCTGCAACCTCCTGTGCTGCAGCTTCCATCCATTGCTGCTTGTCCTGTCCCAGGGAGCAGTGAGCAGAGCCTGTCCCTCCCCTCTCCTGACCTCCAGCCCTCAGACATCTCCTTCCAGTGCCACCCCCACAGCACCTTGCTCAGGTCACCCTTCAGTGCTCAGAGCTTGGCAAAGTTGGGTTGTGGCAATGGGTGGAGGTGAGGACTTGTGGAGGAGAATCACAGAATCACTTCAGTGGGCAAAGCCCTCTCAGGTCATCCACTCCAACCACTCTCTGACTCTCCAGAGGCTGGGGCTAAGCCATAGCCCTCAGCACCACAGCTCTGCCTCTTTGAAACACCTCCAGGGCTGGGGATCCAACCTCCTTCCACCCTGGACAGCCTGTGCCAGGCTTTGAGAACCCTTCCAGTGGAGAAGTTTCTTCTCATGTCCAACCTAAAGCTCCCCTGAAGAAACTTGAGGCCATTTCTCATCCTATTGCTTGTTCCTAGAGAGCAGAGCCCAAGACTCACCTGGCTCCAACCTCCTCTCAGGGAGCCATAGAGAGCAATGAGGTCTCCTCTCAGCCTTCTCTTCTCCAGCCTGAACACCCTCAAGCTCCCTCAGCTGCTCCTCCCCAGCCCTGTTCTCCAGACCCTTCCCCTGCTGCATTGCTCATCCCTGCAGAGGCTCCATCCTCCTCCTCTCTCATGCCTTTGCTGCTTCCTTTCAACTCTCTCTGTGGTGAGAGGAATCAAAGAGGAGAAGCAGTTTGGGATTTTCAGTCCTTCTTCATCTGCTGTGCTGCAGGGAAAGCAAAAGCCTCCAAAGGACACTCAAGGACACTGACATGGAGCCTTCCCCACTCCTCTCCCTGCCCTCCTCCTCCCCTGCAGAAAGCAATGTCCTGATCCTGCCCTGATGACCCTGCCCCAGGGCTCCTGGCTCCATCCCTGTCCCCATTTTATCCCACTCCTTGAAGCATCTCCTCCATGGACCATGGCCCTCAGGGCTGCTCCCTCCAGGGCTGCATGAACCCTGAGCTGCTCTCTCCAGGGCTGCAGGAACCCTGAGCTGCTCCCTCCAGGGCTGATTGAGCCCTGAGCTGCTCCCTCCAGGGCTGCAGGAACCCTGAGCTGCTCCCTCCAGGGCTGCATGAACCCTGAGCTGCTCTCTCCAGGGCTGCATGAACCCTGAGCTGCTCCCTCCAGGGCTGATTGAGCCCTGAGCTGCTCCCTCCAGGGCTGCAGGAACCCTGAGCTGCTCTCTCCAGGCCTGCATGAACCCTGAGCTGCTCCCTCTAGGGCTGCAGGAGCCCTGAGCTGCTCCCTCCAGGGCTGCAGGAGCCCTGAGCTGCTCCCTCCAGGGCTGCAGGAGCCCTGAGCTGCTCTCTCCAGGGCTGCATGAACCCTGAGCTGCTCTCTCCAGGCCTGCATGAACCCTGAGCTGCTCCCTCTAGGGCTGCAGGAGCCCTGAGCTGCTCTCTCCAGGGCTACAGGAACCCTGAGCTGCTCCCTCCAGGGCTGCAGGAGCCCTGAGCTGCTCCCTCCAGGGCTGCAGGAACCCTGAGCTGCTCCCTCCAGGGCTGCAGGAGCCCTGAGCTGCTCCCTCCAGGGCTGCATGAGCCTTGAGCTGCTCTCTCCAGGGCTGCAGGAGCCCTGAGCTGCTCCCTCCAGGGCTGCAAAAGCTAATCAAGGACCTTTGCTCCTGCTGAGCCCCAGGGAATCATCACCCACGGTGTGGCTCTGGCCTGGCTGCTGCCAAGCTCTCCATGCCTGGGATGCAGGAGGTCCCAGAGTGGCTTTCTTGGCCACTTTGCAGCTCGGTGCCTCAGCCAAAAGCACTCCAGGGAGGTTGTGGTGCTCCTCAGATAAGCTCTTGGCTGCTGGCCCTTCCCAGCTCTTCAGGCTGTTATCTCCCTGCCACACCTGAGCAAGCCAAAGGTGCTCCCAGGGCAAGTCCTTGGCTCAAGGTCCCAGAAAGGGGAAGCAGAGACTGAAATCAAGAGCTGGGATCTGCTCTGGGGTGACCTACCCTAGTGAGGGGTGGGGGGAGGGGATTTGGGCTCTGTGATCTTTTGAGGTCCCTTCCAACCTTGAATGTTCTCTGCTTCTGTCATCTGCTGCCAGGCTTTTGGCTTGGGGAAGTTCACCTCAAGGGCAGCACTGCCTGCTGGAACCCACCCCCCCCACCCCCTGCCCTTTCCTCCCCAGCACCAAGAGAATCATTGGCACAGGCTGCCCAGGGAGGTGATGGAGTCCCCATCCCTGGAGCTGCTCCAGAAGCCTGTGGCCATGGAGCACTTTGGGGCCATGCTTTAGTGGCCACGCTGCTGTGGGCTTGTTGCTTGGACTGGAGGAGCTTGGAGGTCTTCTCCAGCCCAGACAATTCCATGACCCTAAAATCCTGAGGATGAGGATGGAGATCTCCACCTTTACTCCCATGCAAACCATTAAGAGGAGCCCACTTTTGCCTCCCCCCTTCCTTTCTGATGGCCACCAGAGGAGCTGGGCTTGGTCCCTCAGGTCTCCCTGGGGAGAGCTTCTTGGAGGTAAGGGAGGGAAGAAGGAGGCTGAAGAGGGGGAGATGTTTGGGAGAGGTCTGGGGGGAGGAGGGCAGCAGGGTGGGCTTTGAACTGGTTTGAACTGGGAAGCTGTGGTGTGTGAATGGGGAGGAGGAAAGCTGCTGTGCCATGGACCCTCTTGGTGTGGAGAGAGGGTCACAGCTCCTGCATTTTGCTGTGTCCCCAGGGTTGGGAGAGTGTCCTCAGTGCTGGGAGAGTGTCCCCAGGGCTGGGAGAGTGTCCTCAGTGCTGGGAGAGTGTCCCCAGGGCTGGGAGAGTGTCCTCAGTGCTGGGAGAGTGTCCTCAGTGCTGGGAGAGTGTCCCCAGGGCTGGGAGAGTGTCCTCAGTGCTGGGAGAGTGTCCCCAGGGCTGGGAAGGTGTCCTCAGTGCTGGGAAGGTGTCCCCAGGGCTGGGAGAGTGTCCTCAGTGCTGGGAGAGTGTCCCCAGGGCTGGGAAGGTGTCACCAGGTCTGGAAGAGTGCCACCAGGGCTGGGAGAGTGTCCTCAGTGCTGGGAAGGTGTCACCAGTGCTGGGAGAGTGTCCCCAGGGCTGGGAGAGTGTCCTTAGTGCTGGGAAGGTGTCCCCAGGGCTGGGAGAGTGTCCCCAGGGCTGGGAGGATGTCACCAGGGCTGGAAGAGTGTGACCAATGCTGGGAGAGTGTCCCCAGTGCTAGGAGTATGTCCTCAGGGCTGGGAGGATGTCCCCAGTGCTGGGAAGGTGTCCCCAGTGCTGGGAGGGTGTCCCCAGTGCTGGGAGGGTGTGACCAGGCCTGTTAGAGTGTCCCCACTGCTGGGAGGGTGTCCCCACTGCTGCAGGACCAACCCTGCTTTCCCACACTACCCTTGCCAGCTGTGCCAGCTTAGGGAGGCCACTTCCTATCCCCAGGCTCTGGGCAGGTTGGCAGGGCTGGCTTAGGGGGGCGTGGGGTGGGGGGAGGAGAGGGGGTCCTTGTGTCCTGCTGGTCACCTCGTTTGGGGGTCCCCTGGGTGCTGCAGCAGAGGCAAATCCTCTCCCAAGTGCTCGCTGGCAGCTTACAAAGCACAGCATCAACAATTCAACCTGAGCTGCAAGTACCCAAACAAGCCAACAAAGCTCTTCCAGCAAGGATTTGCCACTTCCCTTTCCTGCCTCTTGTCTCTCTCCTGCTCTGCTTTCAAGCTTCTTTCACTCACTGCAGGCATGGAAAATCCATTCCCTTTGAATCCACACCTTGAATCCATAGGGAAGAGCCTGCCCCTGGCCAGTGCTGGCAGCTGCACAGCACCACCCAAGTCTCAGCAAGGAGCTGGGAGGGGAAAGAGGAGGGGAGGATGGGGGAGGCTTGGCCAAGCTCCAGCCACCCTGGGAGCATCCCCAAGCACCAGCAGAGTCCCCCTCAGTGCCATTTACCCACCAGGGCTTCAAAGTGGCATTTGGCATCTTGCTGCCCTCCTCTGGTTGGCAAGGAAGCTCCCCCCTGGGATGCCTGAGCTCGTCCCGAAGCTGGACCCAGAGGGCAGTGATGGAAGAAGTGACAGAGCAGAGGCAGGCTTGGGGTGGTGAGGGCACAGATGTCCTGCAGCAGTGGCTGTGATGGATGAGCCAAGCTGCTGCCCAGCACTGGCAAAGAAAGAGGCCCTTGTGGGCACCGAGGTCTGCCCGCCTGGGCTGGCCCCTGCCTGCCCCTGCCCTTCTCACCCTGCTCCTCCAGGCACAAGGCTTGGCAAGGGGGAGGGGGAGGGACAAAGCCACCTCATGGCCCTAAAAACAGGCTCAGAGCAGCTCTGGGTTGTTAGGAAGGAGCTGAGCACAGCCTGAGCTCAGCTGCCGGTAAGGATGCCCAAGGAGGGAGTCCAAACCCATGGGTCAGAGGCGAGTGGGGGGCACTGGCAGTGCCTCCCCCCTCCCTACACTCACTCATCTTGCTTTCCACCATGGTGTGAGGCCAACCTGTACCCATCAGCAAGTGGGGTGAGGCCAAGGAGATGGTTTTTGGTGCTTTTAGGGTGCTGGAGCTGCTATTGCCCAAGCTGGGAGCTGGCAGAGCCCCAGGCCAGGTTCTGCTGCTGCACAAATTGGGGCAGAATGAAGCTGTGCAGCTTCAGCTCCCACAGAAAGGTCCAGTCTGAGCAGCTGCCAAAGAAGCAAGGCACAAGAAGGTCTCCTCCTTCTTCTTCCATGTCCATAAATCATCTCCCCAACAAGTGTCCCCTGCTGGGGCAAGGGTTCCCTTGGTGAGACCCTGGGCATGGGAGGATTGGGAGGATTGGGACTGAGAGCAGCCCTTTGGAGAAGGATTTGGGAGTGCTGTGGGCTGCAGAGGTGGAGATGAGTCCCAGCACTGTGCTGGGGGTGGGCAGCAGGGGCAGGGAGGGGATTCTGCCCCTCTGCTGTGCTCTGCTGTGCTGCAGTGCTGGGGGCAGCTCTGGAGTCCTCAGCACAGCACAGGCAGGGACCTGTTGGAGCAGGACCAGAGGAGGTCACAGCAGTGCTGGCAGGGCTGGGAGGGCTCTGCTGGGAGGCCTGGCTGAGAGTTGAGCTTGGTCAGCTTGGAGAAGAGAAAGGCTCCAGGGAGGCCTTCTGGTGACCTTTTGGTGCTTCAAGAGGACAAGCAGAAAGCTGAGAACAGAGTTTTGAGCAGGGCCTGATAGGGCAGGCTAAGGGGGAGATGGTTTGAACTCAGAGAGGAAGATGGAGAGTGGGGAGCAGGGAGAAATGTTTGCCCCTGAGGGTGGGGAGAGCCTGGCACAGGCTGCCCAGAGAGCTGGGAGCTGCCCCATGGCTGGCACCGTGCCAGGCTGTGTGGGGCTGTGAGCTGCCTGCTCTGGCTGGGGCTGTCCCTGCTGGCTGCAGGAGGATCAGACTGGATCACTTTCAGAGGTCCCTTCCACCCAAACCAGCCTGGGGTGCTCTGCTGATGTCTCACCTCTGAGGGCTGCTCTGAGGTGGGTACCAGCTGCAGCTGGTGCCAGGCTCTGAGGCTTTCTCTCCACCCTGCTGAGTTTGGATGCTGAGAAGCCTGAGCAGGATCTTGGTTCCCTTTCTTCCTGCTGCCCAGAGAGGAGGTGAGAGCTGCCCCATGGCTGGCACCAGCCTTGGTGCTCTGAGCAGCCTGCTCTGGCTGGGGCTGCCCCTGCTGGCTGCAGGGCTGTGGGGATTGGACTGGACGAGCTCCAGAGGTCCCTTCCAACCCAACCCATTCCACGATTCCACCACCCTACAGCAGCAGCAGAGGGTGGAGAACACTTAGGGGGTGCAGCTGCAGCCCCCTTTGGATGTTTCCAGCAGCACAGCTGTGGGGCTGGAGCCTGTGAGCAGAGCTCAGCCCAGCTCCCACCTCTCTTTTCCCCCTCCCAGCTGCTTTCTGCTGCTGCTCTTTTGCTTCTCTTTTCCTCTCCTTTGGTTTCAGACCCATCCTGTGGTTTTTTTTTTTGCTTGATTGATTTGTTTATCCCCCTCCATCCCTGGCAAACTTTTTCCCTCCTGGATCCCCTTCATTCATGAATCTCCTCCTTTCCTGTCCCTAACCAGGGCTCGATGGAATTGCAGGAGGGAAGAAGCCAGGACTCTGTTCCCTCTGTTTAAAGTCTCCAGGTCAGTACCAGGGGCTGGGGGCCAGCAGCCTGCTCCTCCCCACCCTGCTTCTTTTCATCTTTGGTGTTGATTCCTTCCCCAAGCCTCCTCCTGGGTGCTGGGGTCATGGTGGGTGAGGGAAGCACTTGGAGCTCCTTTCCTGGGTGCTTCAGGCCTTGGGTGCTGCCTGGATTCTGGTTGCAAGGGATGAGGAAGGCATCGGCTCCCACCCTGCCTGCAGGGAAGGGAGGAGGTTGAAGATGAGGATGGTTTTGGAGCTGGAGGTGGTTCTGGAGCTGTGGATGGGTTTAGAGCTGGGAATGGTTTTGGAGATGAGGATGGTTTTGGAGCTGGGATGGTTCTGGAGCTGTGGATGGGTTTAGAGCTGGGAATGGGTTTGGAGATGAGGATGGTTTTGGAGCTGGTTATGGAGCTGTGGATGGGTTTAGAGCTGGGAATGGTTTTGGAGATGAGGATGGTTTTGGAGCTGGAGGTGGTTCTGGAGCTGTGGATAGGTTTAGAGCTGGGAATGGGTTTGGACATGAGAATGGTTCTGAAGATAGAGATGAGCTTGGAGCTGGGAATGGGTTTGGAGCTGTGGATGGTCCCAGAGCTGTGGATGGGTTCAGAGCTAGGAATGGTTCTGGAGCTGTGCATGGTCCTGGAGCTGTGGATGGGTTTGGAGCTGGGAATGGTTTGGGAGCTATGGATGATACTGCAGCTGGGAATGGTTTTGGAGCTGGGAATGGTTTTGGAGCTAGACATAGTCTTGGAGCTGGAGATGATTTTGGACCTGAAGATGGTTTTGGAGCTGGGAATAGTTTTGGAGATGGAGATGGTTTTGAGCTGGGAATGGGTTTGGAGCTGGAGATGTGCTTGGAACTGGACATGTTTTGGAGCTGGGAATGGTTTGGAGCTGGAGATGATTTTTGATCTGGGAATGGTTTTGGAGCCAGAGATGATTTTGGAGCTGGAGAGTTTGGGAGCTGAAAATGGTTTGGAGCTGGACATAATTTGGAGCTGGGAATGGTTTTGGAGCTGGAGCTGGTTTTGAAGATGGAGCTGGGCTTGGAGATGGGAATGGTTTTGAAGATGAGGATGGTTTTGGAGCTGGGAATGGTTTTGGAGCTGGAAGTGGTTTGGAGCTGGGAATGGTTTTGGAGCTGGAAATGGTTTGGAGCTGGGAATGGTTTGGAGCTGGGAATGGCTTGGAGCTGGGAATGGCTTGGAGCTGGGGCTAGGCTTGGAGCTGGAGATGCTTTCAAAGGCAGAGAGGATGCCTGCAGCTGGTGGCATCACTTTTGCTGCTGGAGGAATCAGCTCTTTGCCCATCAAAGGCTGCAGCTGCCAAGGTTTGCCAGGTTTTCCTTGTCAGGATTGGGAAGGGGAAAAGCTTTCCAAGGGGGCCGAGGAGAGGAAGCTGTTGGCTCTGGGGAGGGGGAGAGGAAGCAGAGAGGCAGGTGCCTGCTGCAGGAGCTGCCTGTGGGAGTGTGGCTGACTTCAGCCAGGCTGGGAGAGGGGAAATGCGGTGGAATCTGTTCAGCAGCAACCCTGCTGGGGCTGTCACAATAATAGATTTGATTTTGGTGGCATCTGTCGGCCTCTAATGGGTTGGGTGTTGACACTGCCACAGCTGCTTCCAGCAGCTCAGCACAGATTTCAGCAGCGCTTTTGCTGGGAGGGGGAGGGGGGAGGGTGGGAGGAGGTTGAGGAGTGCACCAGAGCCTTGTCAATCAGGGCAGCAGCTCCGAGCTAAAACCATCCCAGCAGCAGCAGCAGCAGCAGCAGCAGCAGACCTGGCCTAGGTGCTGAGGAAATCATCTGCCTTCAGAAACAGCTCCGACAACAGCTGAGCTCTCCCAGAGCCCAGCTTCTCAGAGCTGAGGGCATCACACAGCATCCCTGGAATCCCAGGGGTGGGGCTGGAAGGGACCTCTGGGGATCAGCCAGTCCAAGCCCTCCTGATCCAGCAGGGCACCCACAGCAGCTTGGTGCTGGAAGGGACCTCTGGGGATCAGCCAATTCAACTCCTCCTGATCCAGCAGGGCACCCACAGCAGCTTGGTGCTGGAAGGGACCTCTGGGGATCAGCCAATTCAACTCCTCCTGATCCAGCAGGGCACCCACAGCAGCTGGGTGCTGGAGGGGACCTCTGGGGATCAGCCAATTCAACTCCTCCTGCTCCAGCAGGGCACCCACAGCAGCTTGGTGCTGGAAGGGACCTCTGGGGATCAGCCAATTCAACTCCTCCTGTTCCAGCAGGGCACCCACAGCAGCTTGGTGCTGGAGGGGACCTCTGGGGATCATCGAGTTCAAACCCTCCTGTTCCAGCAGGGCACCCACAGCAGCTTATCCATGAGCACAATGGCCAGGGAGGGTTGGAAGGGACCTCTGGGGATCAGCCAATTCAACTCCTCCTGTTCCAGCAGGGCACCCACAGCAGCTTGGTGTTGGAAGGGATCTCTGGGGATCAGCCAGTCCAAGCCCCTTGCTCCAGCAGGGCACCCATGGCAGCTTTCCCAGGAGCACAGTGCCCAGGGGAGGTTGGAAAGGAGCTCTGGAGATCATCCACTCCAACCCTTCCTGCTCCAGCAGGGCACCCACAGCAGCTTGCCCAGCAGCACAGTGCCCAGGGGAGGTTGGAAAGGAGCTCTGGAGATCATCCACTCCAACCCTTCCTGCTCCAGCAGGGCACCCACAGCAGCTTGCCCAGCAGCACAGTGCCCAGGGTGGGTGGGAAGCTCTGCAGAGGACACTCCACAACCTCTCTGGGCATCCTGCTCAAGCACCCTCAAGGCACACAAGTTCCTCCTCCCGTTTAAGAGGAACTTCTGATGTCCCCTGGAGGGACACCAACCTGCACCATCCCAATTCCCTCTGCTCTGAGCTCATTTCTCTTGGATTTTGATGCCCTCTTGCCCTGGAGCAGGTAGATTTTGCCAGCACGAAGCTCAGGGGCAGCTCCATCCACCTCTCTGCCCATCCATAGGGATGCTCCTGGCTGTTTGACAGCTGCAATGCCAGCCCAGGGAGGGCTGTGCTGGGAGGGGGAGGGGGACAACCTGAAGCTGGGGTGGGGGGGGGAAATGAAGCTTGGTAATAGTTGGGGTGTGCCAACATGAGGGCTGCTGGGGGGGGGGGTGGGGAAGGGAAGTGTAAAACCAAGGTGCTGGAACAGCAACCTGGACTGTGCTGAGGTCTCCTGCAAGTGCCTGGATGAGCTGTAAGGGACAAATGGTCCCAACATGGGAGTGGGGAAGGGGGGAAGTGGGATGGAAGCAGCCACAGGATGCATCCAGATGGGGTTTGCCCTGGGCACCAAGCACTGTTCTGGCTCATTTGCCATCCTCACATTCCACATGCAACTAAGGGCCTGGCTCTGAGGTCCTTTGCAGGCTTTGCCCCTTCTCAGCTGGAGAGAGCAGCTTGCAGGGCTGCTTGCTTGGGGCCATGTGGGAAGGAAAAGCTTGGTCCTGGCAGTGGTGATGTTGCTCTTGCCAGGAGCTGGGAGCTGCCACTGCAGGCTGGAGGCACAGGCAGCTCTGGTAGCTTCAGCCCTGGCACTGCAGGGGGCAGCTGCAGGTCCTACATCGATGTGTAGAGGGGGAAAGTGGCTTCATGGTGATGCTCTGTTGGCATTTCAGCCCTGGAAGGGGTTGAGTTCTCCAGGCTGGAGGCACAGCCAGCCCTGGAAGCTCCAGATCTGGTGCTGGGAGTAGCTGCAGGTCCTGCTGGAGCTGAACATTGATGTGTAGAGAGGGAAAGTGGCTTCATGGTGATGCTCTGTTGGCATTTCAGCCCTGGAAGGGGTTGAGCTCTTCAGGCTGGAGGCACAGGCAGCCCTGGAAGCATCAGATTTGGTGCTGGGGGTAGCTGCAGGTCCTGCTGGAGCTGAACATTGATGTGTAGAGAGGGAAAGTGGCTTCATGGTGATGCTCTGTTGGCATTTCAGCCCTGGAAGGGGTTGAGCTCTCCAAGCTGGAGGCACAGCCAGCCCTGGAAGCTCCAGATCTGGTGCTGGGAGTTGCTGCAGGTCCTGCTGGCACTGAACCATCAAGGTGTTGAGGAGGAAAGTGGCCTCATGGTGATGCTCTGTTGGCATTCCAGCCCTGGAAGGGGTTGAGCTCTCCAGGCTGGAGGGTCTTGGGTAGGATTTGTTTGGTTTGTAGGCTCCTAAATAGGATTTCTTTGATCTTGGATAGGATCTGTTTGGTTTGTGTGGTCTTGGGGCTGGAATCTGTGGGGTCTTGAGGAGGTTTTGTTGAGTTTGTAGGGTCCTGGGGTAGGATCTGTTTGGTTTGTTGAGTCTTGGATAGGACTTGCAGACTTTGTAGGGTCTTGGGGAGCATCTGTAGGGTCTTGGGTAGGATCTGTTTGGTCTTGGGTAGGATCTGTATGGTCTTGGGTAGGATCTGTTTGGTTTGATGAGTCTTGGATAGGACTTGTAGACTTTGTAGGGTCTTGGGGAGGATCTGTTTGATCTTAGGTAGGATCTGTTTGGTTTTGGGGAGGATCTGTTTGGTCTTGGGGAGGATCTGTTTGGTCTTGGGGAGGATCTGTTTGATCTTAGGGAGGATCTGTTTGGTTCATGGCATATTTCCAAGACCCTTCTCATCACCCAGCTTGACCCCAAGCAGGTGCCACAGTCTCAGCAGTAACTCCAAGCCCACAGCTCCAGGCTGGGTGGGCATTTGCCATCCTCAAGGCCATTCTGCCTTGGCTCAGAGGTGGCAACTGCTGGAGGAGCCACTCATAGAATGGTTTAGGTTGGAAGGGACCTGTGCCAGTGTCTCACCACCCTCAACCTGTGCCAGTCTCTCACTACTCTCAACTTGTGCCAGTCTCTCACCACCCTCACTGCAAAGAACTTCTTCCTAGCACCCAGTTTACATCTCCCCTCTTCCACTCTGCCCAGCACAGGCTGCCCCCAGCCCTGCTCTGCACATTTTGCTCTCTCTCTTGTCTGCTTCCCTGACGCCTCAGCTTCCAGCCCTCAGATCTTGTTCTGCCTCTGTCTGAACAAGATGAAAGAGTCTCCCACCCTCAGCAGCTGCAGCCTCGCCGAGGTGAGCAGTCAGACAGTTAGAAGGTCACCCCTCAGCCGTGTAATGATGGCACTTAATGAGCTGTCTCCTGTGGCAAGGCAAAGAAAAAAGGTAGCTTTGACCCCTTCTGAAAGGTTGCCAGCACCAGCTGGAGCTGCCAGGAGCCAGCTCCCTGCTTTCATCCCACCCTGGGACCTGGCAGTGCTCAGAGGGAGGCTGCAGGCAGGCAGGGAAGGGTTCATGGGGTCAGGGATTGTGTTGGGTGGCAAAAGAGCTTTAGGATCACTGAGATCAACTCTGAGCCCACCACTGCCAGGGCATCACTGAGCTGTGGTGCTCAGCAGTGCTCAGGGGGAGGCTGCAGGCAGCCAGGGAAGGGTTCATGGGGTCAGGGATTGTGTTGGGTGGAAAAAGACCTTTAGGGTCACTGAGATCAGCTCTGAGCCCTGGCACTCAGCAGTGCTCAGGGGGAGGCTGCAGGCAGGGAAGGTTTCAAGGGATCAGGGATTGTGTTGGGTGGAAAAAGACCTTTAGGATCACTGAGATCAACTCTGAGCCCAGCACTGCCAGGGCATCACTGAGCTGTGGTACTCAGCAGTGCTCAGGGGGAGGCTGCAGGCAGCCAGGGAAGGTTTCATGGGGTCAGGGATTGCATTGGGTGGCAAAAGACCTTTAGGATCACTGAGATCAACTCTGAGCCCAGCACTGCCAGGAACCATGTCCCTGTCCCTGGCTCCAGCCCAGCCTTTGCACATCTCCTTGGGTGCTGTCAGATCTCCTCCAGCTCGAGTTTAGACATAAGGAGCAGTCTGAGAGGGGATCTGCTCAGTGCTCAGACCCTTCCCCAGCTTCATTGCCCTTCTCTGGACCCCTCAGTGTCCTTCTTGGAGTGCTCAAGGTGTGCCCAGCAGGGTGGAGCTTTGACCTTTTGTCTCCAAGTCCTGTTGCCATGCAGGTGGATGCCAGAGGGACCTGTTAGATAGAGCTGAGCCCTGAGACCAAGCAAGGAGAAGGGACAGAGGGACCCTCTCTGGTGGGGCTGAGCTGTTGCCATGCAGCAGGGTGCCAGAGGGACCTGTTAGATAGAGCTGAGCCCTGAGACCAAGCAAGGAGAAGGGACAAAGTGACCCTCTGTGGTGGGGCTGAGCTGTTGCCATGCAGCAGGGTGCCAGAGGGACCTGTTAGATGAAGACCAAGCAAGGACAAGGGACAGAGGGACCCTCTGTGGTGGGGCTGAGCTGGCAAAGTCCTGGTCCTGAGCCCAGCTCCTGGTTTGCCCAAGTGAAGGGGCAGCAGCTACTGGCAGGGCTGATGCTGGCTCGGAGCAGGGGGACAGGAGGAGCTGCTGGCTCCGAGGACAAGTGAAGGGACAGTCCCCACTTGCTGCCCAGTGCTTCCCACTGCCCTCTCTCCCCTTGTTGAGGCTTTCCAAGTTGGGATTCCAGCCCAGTTGGTGCTGTCAAAGCAGCCCAGGGAGGAATAACTCAGAGAGTCAACAGCTTTTTAATATCTCTGAGCTTCCAGACAATTTGCAGTGCAGTCATTTGCCTTTTAATTAAAGTCATTGCCTCTCCCCCCCCATGCAGCTTCCTCCTCCCTTCTCAAACCAGCAAACAGCCAGACTGCCTCCTCTTCCTCTTCCTCTTCCTCTTCCTCTTCCTCTTCCTCTTCCTCTTCCTCCTCCTCACTGCTGCTGTCTGAGCTTCCCAGCCGTGGGATGCTTCTGGGATGGAGCTTTAGGAGCTTTTGCTCCTTGTTGAGGCCACAGCTCCAGCAGCTGGGAATGTTCTCACCTCTGGTTTCCTGCATGAGAAATGATGGGAGCAGATCCTAGAATCCCAGAATCTCAGCATGGTGGAGGTTGGAAAGGGACCTCTGGAGATCAGCCACTCCCAGCCCCTTGCTCCAGCAGGGCACACACAGCAGCTTGCCCAGCAGCACAGTGCCCAGGGAGGGGTTGGAAGCTCTCCACAGGAGGCTCCACAGCCTCTCTCAGGCCTTCAGCACTCACAAGAAACAAATTTCTTCTCGTGGTCAGATGGAACCTCCTGGGGTCCAGTTTGTGCCCCTTGATGCCTCTTGTGCTGTCCCTGGGCACCACTGAGCAGAGTCTGGCCCCAGCTTCTTGCCCCCCAGCCTTTATCTCTTGCTGAGCATTGCTCAGATCCCCTCTGGGGTTGCTCTTCTCTAGGTTGAGAACCCAGAGGTGTCCCTAGGGATTCTCCAAGAGCCTTTCTTGGGGTAAATCAGGGCTGTTCTCCTGCCATAAGGATGACCTTGAAGGTCTCTTCCAACCAAAGATGTGCAGAGCCAGGGCCAAATTCGGCAGGCAAAGGTCTGGCTTGTTGCACCCATCCTCTTCCTCCTGCTGGGAGTGCAGAGGGTGGCATGAGCCTTGGGGCTGGGGGTGCAGAGGGTGGCAGCAGCTCTGGGGCTGGGGATGCAGAGGGTGGCAGCAGCTCTGGGGCTGGGAGTGCAGAGGGTGGCAGCAGCTCTGGGGCTGGGGATGCAGAGGGTGGCAGCAGCTCTGGGGCTGGGGGTGCAGAGGGTGGCAGCAGCTCTGGGGCTGGGAGTGCAGAGGGTGGCATGAGCCTAGGGGCTGGGGGTGCAGAGGGTGGCAGCAGCTCTGGGGCTGGGGGTGCAGAGTGGCAGCAGCTCTGGGGCTGGGGGTGCAGAGGGTGGCATGAGCCTAGGGGCTGGGGGTGTAGAGAGTGGCAGCAGCTCTGGGGCTGGGGGTGCAGAGGGTGGCAGCAGCTCTGGGACTGGGGGTGCTGATGGTGTCATGAGCCTCGGGGCTGGGAGCGCAGAGCAAAGCCTGAAATAGAGCTGGGGGGGGAGGGGGTGGGGGGAGAGGACAGATGCCCTCCGGGCTGCCCACGGGGCGTCTGCGGCAGGGAGCTGACAGGTGCCAGGCTGCCGCGCTCCAGACTTGTCAGCGCCGCTGATGTCCCTATAATTACCCCTCTGATGTGCCGGAATTAGCCCGGCAGAGGAGCAGTTTGGTGCAGACGTGAGTGTCCTTGGCTGCCAGAGAGATGTGAGGCTGCAGGCAGAGCAGATCTCACCCCCCCACCCCCCACCACACACCCCCTTCCCTAAGCCCTAAGCCCTGCTCCCCTACCCAGCCAGCAACCAGGTTTGGGGAGGAATGGGTAAGGAGCAGCCCCTGAGCTAGGGGTGGAGGTGGTGGGAATGGGATGTGGAATTCAGGAGCTTCACAGGATGGTCTGGTGTGAGGTGTCCCTGCCCATTGGATGATCCTTGTGGTCCCTTCCAACCCTGCCTGATTGTTCTGCCTCAGCACTGCTCAGGCCACCCCTGCAGTGCTGTGTCCAGCTCTGGGCTCCTCCATTGCAGAGAGATGTTGAGGTGCTGGCAGGTGCCCAGAGCAGGGCAGCAAGGCTGGGGAGGGGCCTGGAGCACAGCCCTGTGAGGAGAGGCTGAGGGAGCTGGGGGGGTGCAGCCTGCAGCAGAGGAGGCTCAGGGCAGAGCTGATTGCTGCCTGCAGCTGCCTGCAGGGAGGCTGTAGCCAGGTGGGGTTGGGCTCTGCTGCCAGGCAAACAGCAACAGAAGAAGGAGACCCAGGCTGGAGCTGTGGCAGGGCAGGCTCAGGCTGGATGTGAGGAGGAAGCTGCTGGCAGAGAGAGTGATTGGCACTGGAATGGGCTGCCCAGGGAGGTGGTGCAGTGCCCATGGCTGGAGGTGCTGAGGCCAAGGCTGGCTGGGGCACTGAGTGCCATGGTGTGGTTGGTTGGGCAGGGCTGGGTGCCAGGCTGGGCTGGGTGAGCTTGGAGCTCTCTGCCAGCCTGCTTGGTTCTAGGATTCCATGGATTGGGTTGTAATGGAGCTCTAAAGGTCACCTGCTCCACACCCCAGCCATGGGCAGGGACACCTCTCACCAGCTCAGCTTACTCAAGGCTTCATCCAACCTGGCTTTGGATAGCTCCAGGGAGAGGACATCCAGAACCTCCCTGGGCAACCTGAACCAGGCTCTCACCATCCTCACAGCCCAAAAACCACCTCCTCCCCTGCAGTCTGAATGTCCCTCTTTGAGTTCAAACCACCCCCCACACACACTTTGACCTGTCCCCAAAAGCCCTGCTCAAAACTCTGTCTCCAGCTTTCAGCTCAGCCCCTTGAAGCACCAAAAGGTCACCAAAAGGTCTCCCTGGATTCTTCTCTTCTCCAACCCCAACTCTCCCAGCCTGACTTCACAGCAGATGGCTTCCAGCATCGCTGTGACCTCCTCTTCCCCAACAAGTCCCTCCTGTGCCTGACCCCAGAGCTGCCCCCAGCACTGCACGGGGGAGGTCTCAGCAGAGCAGAGCAGAGGGGCAGAATCCTGCTCCAAAGGAGGGAATCATCCAACCTCCCCCCCCAGGATGGCTGCACAGCCTACAGCATCCCTTGCTTAGAGGCAGTTTATCGACCCCTCCCTCCCTTCTTCCCTCCTTTCTTCCCTCCCTCCCTTCTTCCCTCCTTCCTCCCTCCCTCCCTCCCTCCCTCCCTCCCTTCTTCCCTCCCTCCCTTCTTCCCTCCCTCCCTCCCTTCTTCCCTCCCTCCCTTCTTCCCTCCCTTCCTCCCTCCCTCCCTCCCTCCCTCCCAGAGCTCCTGCATCCCTCACTGCTTTCTCACTCTGTTCTCTGCTCCCTCAGCTCCTGTCCGTGGCTCTGGCTGTCTGTCACCAGCCACGCAGGGCTCAAAGGGTGCCTCCCTCCCCCCCACCTCAGCCTACACCCAAAGCCTCGATTGTAGTCCTATAATTCCCAGCACAAGCCCCAATAAATAGGAATGAATCAGAATCGTTTAGCAGCTTCTGCTGAGGAAGAAAGAGACCAGGACCTCAATTAAGCTATTTGTAAATTGTTAATTTAAGCATTTCACTCAGATGCCTTAAATTGTTCCCTCCTGCAGCTTCCAAATGGGTAAAGAGCAGAGCAAGAGGAATGGAGTGGTGAGGAAATGCCATTGAGAGGCATTTTTGGCAGTGGCAATGGCCCTGCTGCTAACAGCACTTTGATTTAAATCAGAGTCAGCCAAGGATGTCTGCAGAGAAAGATCGACCCCAGGCTGCAGCTGGCCCCAAGTGCTGCAGGGTGGAGGGCAAGGGATTGGCATCCAAACGGCCTGGGCAGCCCCAAGGTGGCTGAATTCCTGTGCCACAGCAGCCCAGCAGGGTGGGGTGGGAAAGGGATCTCTGGAGCTCAGCCAGTCTGGCTCCAGCAGGGCACCCACAGCAGCTTGCCCAGCAGCACAGTGTCCAGAGGAGGCTGAAAGGGACCTCTGGAGCTCAGCCAGTCCAACCCCTCCTGCTCTATTCCAGCAGGGCACCCACAGCAGCTTGCCCAGCAGCACAGTGCCCAGAGGAGGCTGAAAGGGACCTCTGGAGCTCAGCCAGTCCAACCCCTCCTGCTCTGCTCCAGCAGGGCACCCACAGCAGCTTGCCCAGCAGCACAGTGCCCAGGGGGGGTTGGAAGGGACCTCTGGGGATCATCCACTCCAAGCCTCTCCTGCTCCAGCAGGGCACCCACAGCAGCTTGCCCAGCAGCACAGTGCCCAGGGTGGGGGTGGAAGCTCTCCACAGCCCTCTCCAGGTCTTCAGCACCCTCACACCAAACAAGTTTCTCCTCCTGCTCAGGTGAAACTTCCTGGGGTGCCAGTTTGTGCCCATTGCCCCTCGTCCCTGGGCACCACTGGGCAGAGTCTGGCTCCAGCCTCTTGCCCCCCATCCTTTAGCTCTTGCTGAGCATTGCTCTGCCCTCTAGGGCTGCTCCTCTGCAGGCTCTCTGCCCCAGGGCTCTCAGCCTTTGCTCCTTAGAGATGCTCCAGGCCCCTCAGCATCATTGGAGCCTCCACTGGACTCTTCCCAGTAGCTCCCAGTCTAAACTGGGATGTCCAACTCACACCTCCCCTGGAGCAAGCTGAGGCCATTTCCTCTTCTCCCTTGGCAGAAGAACCTCCACCTGGCCCCAGGCTCCTTCCAGGGAGCTGCAGACAGTCAGAAGCTCTCTCCTCAGCCTCCTCTTCCGCGGCCCCAAACCTGCCGCAGGGAGTGGGATTTGCTGCATCCGTGCTTGGCAAGTGGGCAAAAGGAGAAGGGTGCTGAAGCTCTGGGAGTGCAGAAGGACTTGGTGCTGTGCCATGGCACCGGGTGGGCGCTGTGGGTGCCAGCCTGGCCCGGGAGGTGTTGCTGCAGCAGCCCAGGGCTGTGCTGTGCTGTGCTGCCAGGCACCGCTCGGGCTGTGCCATTTGGGGAAGGAGTTCTCGCTTCTCCAGGTGGGTTTTGGCTTCCTCACCAGCTGGGGAGCAAAGTCCCAACCCCATGGGCTCACTGAGTGGGTGCCAGGGTGGCACTGGGAACAGCTTGGGCTATGAGCAGAGCTGAGCCCCGACAAGCAGTGCCACCGGTGCCCGTGGGAGGCTGGCGGCGATGGGGAGGGGAGCGGGTGGCAGGGTCCTGCCGGTGCCAAATCCTCCCCTCTGCTCCACCTGCCACCACTTAGCAGATCCCAGTTGGGATCTGTGGATAGGTCCTGCCAGCCTTGCCAGCACTCCAGGGTGATGCCAGCCTTGGCAGATGTTGCTGCAGCCTCCTGGACGCTGGTTCCTCTCCTGCGGATCCCTTCCCTTCGCCCCTCGGTGCAGCCTGAGCTATCTTCTGAGCTGCCTTCACACCTCCAGCTTCTTCTTGCTGGGCTGGGAGGAAGGTTTTGGGGTTGGGTTTGGGGGGTTTTTATTTCTTGAGAACTTCCTCAGCCCTCAGTCAGCTGAGCTGAGGAAGAAGTGATGCTCCCTGGCCCCTGTGAGGGTTCCTGCAGCTGGGTACAGGCAATGCCAAGCACCAATGCAGGCTGGGCAGGGACTGGCTGGAGAGCAGCCCAGAGGAGAGGGACTTGGGGGTGCTGCTGGAGGAGAAGCTCAACCTGAGCTGTCAGTGAGCTCTGGCAGCCCAGAGAGCAGCCAGAGCCTGGGCTGCAGCAAGTGTGGGCAGCAGGGAGAGAGAAGTGATCCTGCCCCTCTGCTCCACACTGCTGAGAGCCCACCTGGAGTCCTGCATCCAGCTCTGGAGCCCCTGGGATAAGAGGGCTGTGGAGATGCTGGAGAGTGTCCAGAGCAGGGCCAGGAGGATGCTCAGAGGCTGCAGCAGCTCTGCTGTGAGCACAGACACAAAGAGTTGGGGCTGTGCAGGCTGGAGCAGAGGAGGCTCCCAGGGGACCTTCTTGTGGCCTGCCAGGGTCTGAAGGGGGCTCCAAAAAAGCTGGGGAGGGACTTTTGAGGCTGTGAGGGAGTGGCAGGAGTGGGGGGAATGGAGCAAAGGTGGAGGTGGGGAGAGTGAGGCTGGAGGTGAGGAGGAAGTTGTTGAGCAGGAGAGTGGTGAGAGCCTGGCAGGGGTTGCCCAGGGAGGTGGTTGAGGCCCCATGGCTGGAGGTGTTTGAGGCCAGGCTGGCTGAGGCTGTGTGCAGCCTGCTCTAGGGTAGGGTGTCCCTGGGCATGGCAGGGGTTGGCACTGCCTGCTCCTTGTGCTCCCTTCCAACCCTGCCTGATTCTATTGAGTCTATGGCCCCATGATTCCATGACTATGGCTCTGTGATTCCAGGTCTCTCTGCTTCCATACTCCACACTTCCATGGCTCTGTGACTCCACAGTTCCATGCCTCTATTATCCCATGATCCCATGAATCCCTGCCTCCAGGATCCCACCCTTCCCAGGCTGCCTGCTCCCAGCCCAGACCCTGAGCTCTCTGCTCTGCTGCTGGCTGCAGGCTGCACAAAGGCTCTGCTGTGGGCAGGGTGAGGGCACCTCCTGCCCCAATATTGCTCTATAGACTGGGTCTGCTGTGCCCAGACAGTGCCAGGCTGTGTGTGCCAGCCTGGGGAGGGGCAGCATTCCCATCCCATCACTGTGGCTCTGTTGGGGTGGCAGCCTGGGCAGAGTGAGGCTTCATTGTGCTGGGTAAGGGGGGTGAGGGGAGATGGAATCGCTGAGGAGGGGTTAGAGATGAAAGAGGAGCAGGGAGGGGTCTTGGGGAAGGGTTTGGCTGGGCTGAAGAGGGGAGAGCAGTGCCTGGTACAGAGACCATGATCCTCCTCAGACCTGGCATCAGTGACTGGGGTGGGGGGCATGGAGCAGGGCATGGAATCACAGAATCCTCCAATGGGTTGAAAGGGACCTGAAAGCTCACCCAGCTCCAACCCCCTGCCGTGGGCAGGGACACTTCCCACCAGCCCAGGCTGATCCCTCTGGGGAGAGGGCATCCACTGCCTCCCTGGGCAGCCTGTGCCAGGGTCTGCCCAGCCTCACCTGTACCAACAGTCCAGAGGGTCCTTCAGGGAGCTGGGACACACACACAGAGGGATGGGAATAAGATACCAGAGGGTCCAGTTAATAAAGCAGGACCCATGGTGGTGAGGGAGGAGGCAGCAGATGCTGCCACAGGGACAGCAGCAGGATGCTGGAGCTTGGGGGGCTGAAGAAGGATGGAGCTTGGGGGGCTGAAGGAGGATGGAGCTTGGGGGGCTGAAGGAGGATGGAGCTTGGGGGGCTGAAGAAGGATGGAGCTTAGGGGGCTGAAGGAGAATGGAGCTTGGGAGGCTGAAAGAGGACAGAACTTGGGGGGATGAAGGAGGATGGAGCGTGGGGGGCTAAAGGAGGATGGAGCTTGGGAGGGCTGAAGGAGAATGGAGTTGGGGGGGCTGAAGGAGAATGGAACTTGGAGGGATGAAGGAGAATGGAGCTTGGGGGGCTGAAGGAGGCTGGAGCTTGGAGGGCTGAAGGAGGGTGTGAGGATGGGAGGATGATCTGCTGGGAAAGCAAACAGGATTACTGCTGGCAGCAAGGCTTAGCTGTCCTGGCTGCTGATCCCTGGGGCCTGGCTGGCTCCCACTGCAGGCAGGGCCAGGGGCTGGGCTGACCTTTTCCTTCTGATTGCTCTGCTGCCGAGGAGCAAATAAGCATCAGAGAGGCTGAAGAGCTGCTCAGAAGGGCCCAGCTGCAGATCTGAGGCTGGTTGGCAGCCAGACCCAGGCTCCCAGCCCCCCTTCCACAGCAAACTGAGGTGCTGCAGGGTGGGAGCAGGAGCCCAGGGTGGTGCCCAAGCATCCAAGTTTAACCCAGGAGCCTTTCACCACCTCCTTCATGCAGGGACAGAAGGTGCCAGGCACCTTGCCAGGTCACATCAGCACCTCCCTGCTCCTGGCACTGCTGTGTGGACCCCAGGGAGACAATCCCAGAGGGGGTCCTGAGTTGACCAATGGAAGGGGCATCACTTCCTGTGCCCTAAAAGCTCAGTGGGGCTCATCCCAGACTGCCCTGGGTGGGAAGGGACCTCTAAAACTCATCCAGTCCAACCCTCTCCCTACAGCCAGCAGGGACAGCCCCAACCAGAGCAGGTTGCTCAGAGCTCCAAACAACCTGACCTGGGATGGTGCCAGGGAGGGGCAACTTGGGCCAAGCTCTCCCCCCCCCCCAGAGGCAAACATTTCTCCCTTCTCTCCACTCTCAATCTCCCTCTCTGAGTTCAAACCATTCCCCCTTGGCCTGTCCCAACAGACTCTGCTCTGAAGTCTGTCCCCAGCTTTCTGAGCTCCCCTTGAAGCACTGAAAGGGCTCCAGAAGGTCTCCCTGCAGCTTTCTCTTCTCCAGCTTGACCAACTCCAGCTCTCCCAGCCTGGCTTCACAGCAGAACCCTCCCAGCCCTCAGCTATGGAGGCAGCAGCCTCCTGTTTTACCCAATCCAAAAGCAAATCTTCCCACTCTGAGGCTTTCCAAGGCTGTGACCTTCCTGCAGTGCAATCCTGAACTGGCAGGGCAGTGGCAAGAGCCACTTGGGCTGGCAGAAAGCTCTTTGCCAGGTGACACCTGGCACTCTGTGCCACCTCTCCCCCTCACTAAGGCTGGCATCAGCTGTGTGCCAGTGAGGCAAGTCCCAGGGAGAGGCCAGGAAATGCATTGGACACATCAGGGGCAGGACCTCTCCATTCACACCTGCAATGCCAGACATGGCTTTGCACTCAGCAGCTACCCAAGGAGCTGCTTCCAGACAGCTCCAACACCCAGCCTGTGCCCCCAGGGGACAAGGATGGCTGCCAGGACAAGAGCAAATGGCCTCAGGTTGCACCAGAGGTGGTTTAGGTTGGATACTGGGCAAAAAAAAAACCTCTTCCTTGGAAAGGTTGTGAAGACCTGGACCAGGCTGCCCAGGGAGGTGGTGGAGTCCCCATGCCTGGAGGGGTTTCAGAGGTGTGGTGCTGAGGGACCTGTGGAGCACAGCCAGAGAAGGGCAAAGAAGCTGGGGAAGGGTCTGGGGATGGGTCTGGAGAACAGGGCTGGGGAGGAGCAGCTGAGGAAGTTCAGCCTGGAGAAGAGGAGGCTGAAGGGAGACCTCATTGCTCTCTGGAGCTCCTTGAAGGGGAGGCTGGAGGGAAGTGTGGCTCCAACCTTCTGCCTGCTCTCAGGTGACAGAAGGGGAGGAAATGGCCTCAAGTTGCACCAGGGGTGAGGTTAGTTTGGATATTGAGCAAAAAAACCCCAAACTCTTCCTTGGAAAGGTTGTGAAGACCTGGACCAGGCTGCCCAGGGAGGTGGTGGAGTCCCCATCCCTGGAGGGGTTTCAGAGGTGTGGTGCTGAGGGACCTGTGGAGCACAGCCAGAGAAGGGCAAAGAAGCTGGGGAAGGGTCTGGAGCAGCTGAGGGAGCTTTGGGGCGGGGGGGGGGGGGTTCAGCCTGGAGAAGAGGAGGCTGAGAGCAGACCTCATTGCTCTCTGGAGCTCCCAGACAGCTCCTGTGAGGAGCAGCTGAGGAAGCTGGGCTGAGGTTCTTCAGCCTTCAGAAGAGGAGGCTGAAGGGAGACTTCATTGCTCTCTACAGCTTCCTGAGAGGAGACTGGAGCCAGGTGGGTTTGGAGCTCTTCTGCCACCCAACAGCTGACAGGACAAGGTGGGGAAGTGACCTCAAGTGGCACCAGGAGAGGAGTTAGGTTGGACACGAGGAACAAGAGTGGCAGAGGCTGCCCTAGGGAGATGGTGAAGGTACCCAAGACCCCTGTGGCCATGGTGGTGCTGGGGGCAAGGTTGGACTGGAGGATGTTGGAGGTCTCCAAGCCAACAATTCCCTGATGCTCTGCTTCTCTACAGTCACGGTGGAAAGCTGGAGGGAGAGGTATTTTTGGTCCCAACCTAAGGAAGGCAGAGGAACAAACCACCACCAGCAGCCCTGAGTGTGTCTGGAGAGCTGGAGCCAACCCAACCTCCTCACTCAGAGCTCTCCAGAAGTGTTCAGCAGAAGCAGAGAGAGAGGATTTGGGGCTAGGGGGGGGGTTTATTTTTGGGAGGGGGTGGTCATGGCAGAGCATGGAATGAGTCCTGCTTGCCTGTGCCAGCCATGACTCATGGCTGAGCTGTTGGAGAGCCTGGAAAGGCTCCAAGCAGGAGCTCAAAGCTCCCAAATCTCACTCTTCTTTGCCCTGTCACTGCTGGGCTGGGAGCCAGGAGTGCTTCTGCCTCTCCTCCATCTGTGCCTCAGTTTCCCCATCTGCAAAACAGAGTTGAAGGTGGTGAGGGAGGCTTTTGGGGGTGTGTGTGAGGCTTTCTGGGCTCTGCAGCTCTCTTTCTAACCAGGGCTGTGTGGGTTGTGGCTTTGACACTTAGAATCCTAGAACTGGTGAGGTTGGAAGAGACCTTGGAGACCATCAAGGAGTGCTGCCTTCAGTTGGGAGCTGCCCAGATGAAGAGGGACAGGGATCTGCTGGAGGGGGTCCAAGGGAGGGCTAGGAGGATGAGGAGGGGACTGGAGCACTGCCTGATGAAGAGATGCTGAGGGGCTTGGGGCTGCTTAGTGTGGAGAAGAGAAGGCTGAGAGGGGATTGAATCAATGCTAATCAATATCTGAGGGCTGGGGGTCAGCAGGGGGGGACAGGCTCTGCTCACTGCTCCCTGGGGTAGGACAAGGAGCAGTGGATGGAAGCTGCAGCACAGGAGGTTCAGCTCAGCACAAGGGGGAACTTCTTGCCTGGAAGGGTCCCAGAGCCTGGCACAGGCTGCCCAGAGAGGTTGTGGAGTCTCCTCCTCTGGAGCCTTTCCAGCCCTGTCTGGATGTGTTCCTGTGTGCCCTGAGCTAGCTTGGATGGTCCTGCTCTGGCAGGGGTGGGTTGGACTGGATGAGCTCTTTGGTTCCCTTCCAACCCCTAACACCTGTGAGCCTGGGATCATGCCTGGAGCTCACAATCCCATTCCTTGCCACCACACCCACCTGGCTTTTAACCCCGTCTAGGGATGGGGACTCCACCACCTCCAGGGGCAGACTGCTCCAGTTCCTTTCTGGCCAGAAATTGCTCCTCATGGCCAAGCTGAACCTCCCCTGCTGCAGCTTGAGGCCATTCCACCCTTGTGCTATCAGCTGTGGGCAGAAGAGCTCCAGGCCCACCTGGCTCCAATCTCCTCTCAGGGAGCTGTAGAGAGCAATAAAGCCTCCCTTCAGCCTCCTCTTCTGGAGAACCTCAGCCCAGCTTCCTGAGCTGTTCCTCACAGGACCTGTGTGGGAAGTCCACAGGAGCTGGTTGGAAGTCCAGGAGATAACAATTGGAATGCCAAAGTGAGCTGGTGTGGCAGGAGAGGCTGGCTGGCACCATGGAGGTAAAAGGGGTGGGTTTGCCAAGCCTCTGCCCAGCACTGGGAGAGAGGAGAGAGACCTGGGGAGGGTGGAAGTGTTCATGTGGGTGCACAGCAATGGCCCACAGCAAGCTGGTACCTCCTGGCACTCCAGGAGCCAGCAGCATGCTGCCAATGTGCCCTTGCTTTGGCAGGGCAGGGAGCAACAGGCAGGCACAAAGGGCTGTCTGAGCCTGGCACTCAGCTCCTAGCCTCTAGCCCTCGGGATAGGTTCCAGGGGGCACAGGGAAGTGGCTGCCAACTTACATGATGGGTTCCAGGGGGCACAGGGAAGTGGCTGCCAGCTTGGGTGCTGGGCTCCAGGGGGCACAGGGAAGTGGCTGCCACTCCCTGTGCTGGGCTCCAGGGGGCACAGGGAAGTGGCTGCCACCTTGGGTGCTGGGCTCCAGGGGGCGCAGGGAAGCAGCTCCCAGCCCCTGTGCTGGGCTCCAGGGGGCACAGGGAAGCAGCTCCCAGCCCCTGTGCTGGGCTCCAGGGGGCACAGGGAAGCAGCTCCCAGCCCCTGTGCTGGGCTCCAAGGGGCACAGGGAAGCAGCTCCCAGCCCCTGTGCTGGGCTCCAGGGGGCACAGGGAAGCAGCTCCCAGCCCCAGTGCTGGGCTCCAGGGGGCACAGGGAAGCAGCTCCCAGCCCCTGTGCTGGGCACCAGGGGGCACAGGGAAGCAGCTCCCAGCCCCTGTGCTGGGCTCCAGGGGGCACAGGGAAGCAGCTCCCAGCCCCTGTGCTGGGCTCCAGGGGGCACAGGGAAGCGGCTCCCAGCCCCTGTGCTGGGCTCCAGGGGGCACAGGGAAGTGGCTGCCAGCCCCTGTGCTGGGCTCCAGGGGGCACAGAAACCTTCCAAGAGGATGGGGAAGAAAAAGAAACCCAAACCTTCCCCAGAGCTCCCCCCGGGAGGATGCCCTGAGATGCCAGGGCCAGGGAAGAGGGCAGGAGAGCCTCAGGTCCGCGGGGAGCCGAGCGATGGCAGCAGGAAGCAGGGGAGAAAGTTGGCAGCGCAGGGCAAGGATGTGAGCGCAAAGGCTGGCACGGAGCCGGCAGGATGCCGTGGCCGCTGGCACCGAATCTGGGGCACCGACTGGCAATCCTTAGAGCCAGCCCCTCCGCCCTCCCCCAGCCCACTGACCACGACCACTCCTCAGGGGACAGGAGCTGGGTGGCAGCAAACCTCCTGCTCCGGAGCTTCATCCTTTGCGCTCTGGCATCGCTGGGCTCCGGATGCCCGGCCCCAGCCTCTGCCTGGCTCGGTGCCCACCCAGCGCTGCGTGCCCGCTCCCTGCGGGTCGGTGCCATCGGACGAGGTTGGTAAGGACCCACTTCTGCTCCTTCTCTTGCTGCGGTCGCTAACGATCGATCGAACGGCTTTAATCACCGTCGGGAGCCGGGGGGGGGGGGATGGCGATGGGGGTGGGTAATGCCAGCCGGTGCCGCTCCGTCTCCTGCGATGGCACTCGAGGGAGGCACCGGGCGTGTTGCTTTAAATGCCAGGCGATTAGTGAAACCTGCTGCCATTGGGTCTCAACATATGCCAGCCTGGCCATGTGTTTGCCACACGCATTTGTCGGAGCCCCTGCTCCTCGCCCATCTCTCCTGCTTCCTCTTCTCCTCTCCTCTCCCCCTCTCCTCTCCTCTCCTCTCCTCTCCTCTCCCTCCTCCTTGCCTCTCGCCATGCTTCCACGCTGGCCAAAGCATCCTTTTGGCTCTTCCCTGCCAGCCGTGCCCAGGCTGCGGGAGCAGGAGAGACCCTCAGAGCCCAGAGATTACAGCCGGCTGCTGGGTATGGATTGGGATGGGGGAGGGAGAGGCTTAAGGGGGGGAACTAGAGGTAGTTGGGGATCGATGGTGGCCCCTGCGGGGGACGGTGCCAAGTCCACGCAGGTGGGTTCTGCCCGAGGAGGTGGTGATGGGGAGGGTTGGGCTGCTGGCTTGGGGCTGGTGGGAGGAGGCTGGCAGGGCTGCAGGCAGCTGCTGCTGCTGCCCTCCTTTTGCTTGACTAAACCTGGCTGCCTGGACAGCTTCTGACTGGCGCTGCTGGGGGGGGGGGACGACAGGGGAGGAGTGGAGTGGGGTATGGGGAGGGTGATGTAGATCTCCCTCCGATGGGTCTCAGTGGGGCACAGGGGTTTGTGCAGCAGCAGAGGGCTGGCATCTGCTCCTGGGGACAGTGTAGTGGCCTTGTCCTGGTGTCACCTAGGATATGGCACTCTGAGGTGAGATGTACTGGACTGGGGGGGGGGGAGGGGGTGAGGGGGGCTGTGGTGCCAGCCAAGTGAGCCCTGCAGGCAGTGGGTGTCTTAGTCTCATAATGTTACCCACACCGTGCCAGAGGTGGGTTGTACTTGGAGGAGGGAGGGAGGGAGGGAAGTGATGCCAGCCAGTGAGCCCTGCAGGGGCTGGGCACCTCTGTGTCCTGGTGTCACCCACAGCATCCCACTCCCAGGTGGTTTCTACTGGAGAGGGAGTGGGAAGTGATGCCAGCCAGTGAGCCCTGCAGGGGCTGGGCACCTCAATGGCCTCATGCCCTGCAGACAGAGTTGGGGGGGCAGGGGGTGTGGATCATGTCCCAGCGGCATCCCTGTGCCATGCTCTGTGCCTTGGAGGTCTCTGGTCAGGCTGGCAGCGAATCCCCCTTGGATCTCATCCCATGGATTTGAGTCGTGCCAGCTCTTTTCCTACATCTCAGAGACTTTAAATGTGGATCTGAGGCAATTCCTCCTCCCCCCCCCCAAACCCCTCCCCAGCCTTCTTTTGATCTGTAACTGGCTGTGACTAACTGGGCTGGCACAGCAGCCTGTGCCCAGCTGCCTACGTGCTACCTGCCTGCTTCTAAATAGGGTCTGTTCCCCACACCCTCTTTGGAGCCTTCCTGAGCCCCTCCACAACACCAAACCTGCTTCTTCCAGCCTCTCCCCCGCAGCCACACAAGCGTCTCCCAGCAGGAGTCACTGCACTCCTCCCTCCCCTCCAGGCTGCTACCTGGAGGCTCCTTCCAGCCTCTCCCCATAGCATCTCCCAGCAGGAGTCACTGAACTCCTCCCTCCCCTCCAGGCTGCTACCTGGAGGCTCCTTTCAGCCTCTCCCCTGAGCATCTCCCAGCAGGAGTCACTGCACTCCTCCTTCCCCTCCAGACTGCTACCTGGAGGCTGCAGGAGCAGGGCTTGGTGCTGAGGCTGGACCTGCTGAGCTCCAGGCTCTCCATCCAAGCACATCCTGATCTGGGAGCCAAGTCTTTGAAAGAGTTTAGTCCCCTGGTGCCAAGGCAGAGCTGGGCCAAGTCTTGTGCCAGGCTGAGCGTGGTGTGGTTGTCCCTGCAGCTGCCAGCAGCACTGTGGTCCTTGTCACACCGAGCTGGGGAGCATCCTCCTCCTGGTGCTTAGCTCTTGGGTGACTCCAGCCTGAGGCTTCAATCCCAGGCTGCAGGACAAGGGGCAGTGGAGAAGAGAAGGCTCCAGGGAGACCTCAGAGCAGTGCCTGAAGGGGCTGCAGGAGAGCTGGGGAGGGACTCGTGACAAGGACAAGAGGGAATGGATTGAAACTGGAGCAGGGGAGGCTGAGGTTGGGCAGTAGAAAGAAATTCTTCACTCTGAGGGTGGTGAGACAGTAGAAGGGGTTGCCCAGAGTGGTTGTGGATGTCTCCTCCCTGGAGGTGTTCAAGGCCAGGCTGGCTGAGGCTTTGAGCATCCTGTGCTGGTGGGAGCTGTCTCTGCCCATGGCAGGGAGGGTGGCACTGGCTGATCTTGAAGCTCCCTTCCAGCTCAACCCATTCTGTGACATCCAGGAAGAGTTGGAACTGGGAGGTCTTTAAGGTCCCTTTCCAACTCAAACCATTCCATGAAATCCCTGGGTTTGGCTCTTGCCCTCAGTGACTTCTCTGGGTAAGCCCAGGAAGGTGAAACAACTCTGGAGCAGTGATGCCCTCCTTGGGCCCTGCCATGACCTGGCACTGCTGGGTTGAAGGTTGAACCTGGTGAGCTTCAAGACCTCTGCCAACCCAAGCTGGTGGCTGATTGCCTGCTCCTAGGCTCTTTGCAGCTGTGGCTGCTTGCAGCAAGGTGCAAGCCCAGAGCAGAGGCAGGGAGGGCCTGCGTAGGAGGATGAGGAGTCATAGAATCAGGCAGGGCTGGAAGGGAGCACAAGGAGCAGGCAGTGCCAACCTCCCCCTGCCATGCCCAGGGACACCCTACCCTAGAGCTGGCTGCACACAGCCTCAGCCAGCCTGGCCTCAAACACCTCCAGCCATGGGGCCTCAACCCCCTCCCTGGGCAACCCCTGCCAGGCTCTCGCCACTCTCCTGCTCAACAACTTCCTCCTCACCTCCAGCCTCACTCTCCCCACCTCCACCTTTGCTCCATCCCCCCCACTCCTGCCACTCCCTCACAGCCTCAAAAGTCCCTCCCCAGCTTTTTTGGAGCCCCCTTCAGATGCTGGCAGGTCACAAGAAGGTCCCCTGGGAGCCTCCTCTGCTGCAGCCTGCACAGCCCCAACTCTTTCAGGCTGTGCTCACAGCAGAGCTGCTGCAGCCTCTGAGCACCCTCCTGGCCCTGCTCTGGACACTCTCCAGCATCTCCACAGCCCTCTTGTCCCAGGGGCTCCAGAGCTGGATGCAGTACTCCAGGTGGGGTCTCAGCAGAGCAGAGGAGGAGAATCCCCTCCCTGGCCCTGCTGGCCACACTGCTGCTGCTGCAGCCCAGGCTCTGGTTGCTCTCTGGGCTGCAGGTGCACACTGCTGGAGCAGGGAGGTGCTGGGGCTGAGGGGGGGCAGGGTCCTGCTGCAAGCAAAAGCTGGGTCCAGCTGAAAGGAATCGGCTCCAAAAGGCAGCTCTGGCTGCAGGTCCCCAGCGCTGCCGGCGGCAACTGCAGGCCCCCGAGCGAGCGCTGGGCAGGGCTGCACTGATGGCAGCAGATGAAAGGAAGCCATCAGCTGGCTGCAAAGTCTGCAACTGGCAGGGTGCAGAGCTGGCATGCCAAGGGAAAAGGGCATTGCCCACCCTGCCAGCCTGCCCCAGAGCCACTCTGCCCTGCACGGGAGCTTCTGGTCTCGTTCTTCAGCCTTCCTCTTCATCAACTTGTTGCATTTTGTCCCTGGCTCTCAGCTCAAGGTCTCCAGGGCAAAGCCTGATCATGTTTTCAAGCTGGCATGGAGGTGTCCAGGCTGCTGGTGTGGCTGTTGGTCTGTTTGTACCCATGCTACTGGTGTGGTGGTGCCCAGGCTGCTGGTACAGTGGTACCCTTACTGGTGGTGTGCTGATGCCCAGGCTGCTGGTGTGGTGGTACCCTTGGTGCTGGTGTTCCCAGGCTGCTGGTATGGTGGTACCCTTGCTGCTGGCGTGCTGGTGCCCATTCATCTGGTTTGGTGATGCCCAGGCTGCTGGCATGATGGTTCCTAGGCAGCTGGTGTGTTGGCACCCTTGCTGCTGGCGTGCTGGTGCCCATGCTGCTGGCGTGCTGGTGCCCATGCTGCTGGCGTGCTGGTGCCCATGCTGCTGGCATGATGGTGCCCAGGCAGCTGGTGTGGTGATGCCCAGGCTGTTCACCTTGCTCTGTTTAGTGATTTCCTTTGGTGTCTCACTAGAGCAAGAAATGGTCCTGTCAGGAACTGCTTTGCCACCTCTCTCCCCACACCTCTGCCCTCTTGCTTGGAGGGCAGAGAGATGAGAAACAGCAAACCCAAAGCCCTGGGCACAGCCTCAGATCAGCTCCTGCCTCTGAGTAAATTGCTGCAGGTTGCTGGGGAAAGGTGGAGCCTGAGCCTCCTGCCCCTGGAGGGGCTGGCAGCCCCTTCCCAATCTTTTCCCATCCCTGCATCACTCCATTCCTTCATCTCTCCATCTCTCCATCCCCCCATCTCTTCCTCCATCATGCTGCAAACTCACATCTCCTCTGCACCCAGAGCTGCTTCCTGGGGCTGATCCCCTTTGACTGGACCCAGCCTTTGCTTGCAGCAGGACCCCGGTCCCCGCTCCCCCTGCCCCCAGCACTTCCCTGCTCCTTATCCTCCCGCACAGGCCCTCTCCCCACCTCCCTCCCCTCTGCTCTGGGCTAAGAGGAGCCATCGATCTGGTGTCTTGAGGGGGCAGTTTATCTTTTTCCTGGTGCCTCATAGATTGGAATTGATTTCCAGAGCAGTTTGCTGGAGCAGCTCAAGGCAGGAGGGGGGACCCACACCGTGTGTGACCCAGCTTCAGAGGGGCACAGTGTGGGTAGCTGCACCTCTGGGGCTGCTCCATGTTGGGAAGGCTCCAAGGAGACCCTTTCCCACCTCCTTTCCTTACCCCCCCCCCCCCCCCCCCCTGCTTCGCAAGGCAGGGAGGGAGGTCAGGTCAGAGCAGCGCAGATTTGTCTTGCCCGCAGCGGAGAGGGGAGAAGGGGATCCGGGCGGGGGTCGGGTTTCGCTGCCACCTTGGGCTCATCCCAATGGATTCTGGTTGCCGGTGGGGGTGGGGTTGGCGTCTGGCTCGGCAGGGATGCTCGGCTCTGCCTCGCCGCACGACTGCGAGTGAGTCACTGCCCCGCGTCCCTGCACGCCCGGCACGGAGGCAGCCGCCGAGCTCGCCTGGCTCAGCGCGGTGGTGGCGATGGTGATGGTGGGAGTCGGCAGGCACTGCCAAGGAGCTGGGAAGGCTCCAGAGCCTTTTGGGTGATGCTAAAGCACCGATCCAGCCAGGGCACGGCGCCGGGCGCGGGGGCAGCGCATGGCTCTGCTGGGCGCTTTGCCGCTGCCCCCACCCGGGCTCTGACCCCTGGCATCTCAGCGCCTCCATCTGCAGCCGCTGGGCTCCTGCAGTCCCTCTGTGTGTGTCTGTCACCCTCCGGGGCAAAGCTTTTCCTCCTCCACCCCCGTGCCTCAGTTTCCCTTTTCCCATCCAAGGTCAAGGGACATCTCCAGGCTCAGATCTGGCTGGTGCCACCCAGGCTAATTCCCTTTCCAGTTGCTTGGTGGGTGGGAGGGAAGCCCACAGTGTGCTTTGTGTTTGTGCTGGGAAGAGCCTGGCCCCTGCCATCCTCTCCTCTATTTTTATCCGGTGTCCCCAAGCTGCTGGCATGGCCCCAGCCACTGTGCCATGGCTGCTGGCTGAGGGCTCAGCCTCTCGCCGGGGCACAAGGGGCTCTGTTCTCCTCCAGTCTGCCTCCGGGAAGGCTGTGCCCCGGGGCAGGGATGATCTCCATGCACAGAGGATGTCGTCAGCGTCAGCCTCCTGCCAAAGGCTGAGGAGGAAGCTGATGGCAGGAGGAAGGTTTACCCTGGGCTGAAGTGATCTGCGTGCACAGAGACATCATCAGCTTCAGCCTTCTGCCAAAGGTTGAGGAGGAAGCTGATGGGAAGAGTGGGAAGAGGAAGCTGATGGTAGGAGGAAGGTTTGTCCTGGGCAGAAGTGATGTCCTGCATGGACAGAGGATGTCCTCAGCTTCAGTCTCCTGCCAAAGGCTGAGGAGGAAGCTGACGGCAGGAGGAAGCTGATGGCAGGAGGAAGGTTTACCCTGGGCAGGAGTGATCTCCATGCACAGAGAACACCATCAGCTTCAGCCTCCTACCAGAGGTTGAGGAGGAAGGTGATGGCAGGAGGAAGGTTTACTCTGGGCAGGAGTGATCTGCATGCACAGAGGACATCCTCAGCTTCAGCCTCCTGCCAAAGGCTGAGGAGGAAGCTGATGGTAGGAGGAAGCTTTGCCCCAGTTCTCCCAGCTGTGAGCCATCATCCTCCCAGTGCTGCCTCACCCTCCCTGAGCTCGACCTCCACCCTTCTGCTTCCCCCCCTGCTGAGCAAGGGCAGCTCAGAGACGCTGAGCTGAGGAGGCAGCGTGAGGATGAGGAAGGACAGGGCCAGTTAGTGCTTCTCAGCTGCTGGGAGCTGCAGCAGCATCCCCGAACTGCCGGCAGGCAGGGCACAGGCAGGAGCCACCCACAAGCTGCAGTTTGAACAGGACAAGGCTGGAGGAGCCCCTCGGGGTGCCAGGTGCCCTTCGCCTGGGTGACTGCCAAGCTGGCTGCCGTGCTGGAGCTCAGAGCAGGGCTGTGGGGGTGGAACTCTGGGCAGATGGGTGCTGATCCTCGGCTCCAAGTGAGCAGCTGAGCTCTCTGGCCCTGCCTTGGGTGCTGCCATCCGTGTCCATGGCAGTTGGGAGGTGAGCTGGTGCCCATGTGCGGGCGTGGGCGAGCTGACACCCGGCGAGGTGGGAAGGAGCTGCTGCCTTTGCAGGGCTGCCCAGATGGGATTTCTCCTTCTCTTGGGCTTCTGACAATGACAGGGAGATTTTTTTCTGCTTGTTTTCCCTGCTTCCCAACTAAAGGAGCTGCCTGGCAGGGCAGCCTCACCGAGAGATGCCAGCTGGACCACCCCGAGCTCCAGCTGGGGAGCAACCAGTGAGCACCAACACATCCCACGGCTTCAAACCAGTTCCTCAGCCCTGCACAGCTCCAGGGCTGGCACTTGTAAGGGTGCAGGCAGCATCCAGGGCACGTAGAGGCTGGAGACAGGCAGGGCCAGGTCTGCAGGGTCCCATCCGGGCTGCCCACCGTGCATGGGCACTGTGCCTTGCCTGCCTTTGAGATGCCAAGAGGCATCCCAGCCGTGGTGCCAGTGGAGAGTGGGGCTGTGGGGTCTGTGCTGGGAAGTTCCCAAGGGAAAGGTTGGTGGATGGTGCTTGAGTTTTTTTTCCCTCTCCCCCTCCTTAGTCCCACTTGAATTTGGGAGGGAAAGGCTTGGTAGGGAGCCTGCTGCTGTGGGGAGGGACCCTCAGGGGTGTAGAGAAGAGATGGCAGAGCTGCACCCACCACCTCCTGGGGGCTGCCAGGCAGAGAATTGGGCACGGGGGAGGTTTGTCCTGGCATGAATTGATGGTTCCTTGGCACCACCTGGCTTTTCCCAGGTAGTTTGGTTGTTGGGTCTCCATCAGCCCAGCAGCAAGAGGATGGTTGGGAAGCTTCAGCCCAGCCACTCATCATCTCTCACTGCCCATATTGCTCACCTGGCACTGCCCTAGGGATGAGGAGAGCGTGCAGATGCCCTCAGCTCAATGCCCACACGCTGGGAGGCATCCTGGCTCTGTCCCACTCCTGGCTTCCCTATGGGACTGAGGCATTCCCATGCCAGGGGCTCAGCCCAGAGCTGGGCTGCGTTTCCCTTTGGATTGAGTTGGCACAAACAGGTCTGGCTGCCTAAAGCCTTGCTGATGGTTGGACCCACTCAGCACGTGGCAGTGGCATGGGTGAAGGGCATTTGTGTGTCCCCCCCTCCTCGTGTCAGCTGCTTTGTCACTGCTCCTGGGCACAGCTTGGGCCAGGAGAACACCACCAGCAGCTGCACAGCTCCCAGGGCTTCCTGGCTGCGTTTCCTGGCTGTGCCACGGGGGTGAGGTGGGAGCTTGGGGCAGGTGCCAGAGGGCACTTTGCCCATCATGTACCCACCCCAAAAGGAGTGCAAACAGAGTGTGGCTAAACCAGGGACAGGGACATTTCAGGGCAGCAGAGTCTCTTGACCCCAGGCAGGTCCCAGAGCAGAGTCTCTTGACCCCAGGCAGGTCCCAGTTTGGATGGGAGGGATGTGGGAGGGTAAAGAATTAAGGTTCTGCTCTATTGTGCAGCCCTGGCACTTTGGGGACATGATTTAGTGGGCATGGGGGTGTTGGGTTGAAGGTTGGATTGGATGAGGGGGTAGGAGTTGGTCTCTTCTCCCTAATATTAGGGGATAGAATGAGAGGAGATGGCCTGAAATGGTGCCAGGGCAGGGTTAGGTTGGCTGTGAGGACCAATCTGTGCCCTGCAAGAGTGACCAGGGGTTGGAACAGGCTGCCCAGGGAGGGAGTCACCATCCCTGGAAGCAGGCAGGGAACGTGTGGCCGTGGCACTTGGGGACATGGTGCAGTGAGCATGGTGGCATTAGGTTGATGCTTGGACTGGGTGATCTGAGAAGGCTTTTCCAACCCAAACAATCCCACGGTTCTACGACCTTAAAGCTCTTTCCCAACCTTTCTGTTTCCTGGAGCCCCTCTTTGTGCAGCACAGAAGGAGTTAAGAGTGAGGAGGAGAAGGATCGGCGCAGGTTCTGCCTGCCCCTTCCCACTCCTCTCTCTCGCTCCAGCAGCACGGCAAGGAAAGGGTTAGCACCGAGCAGGTTTCTGGGTGCTGGGCAGCCTCTTTGGGTGCTGTGCAAGCAGCCAGGCTGGCAGTGCTGCAGCCGCAGCGGCCGGGAGCATCCCGCTCTTACCACCGCCTCTAATGGCAGGGTGCGGGGGAGCCGCAACGCTCCGAGGGGTTTTGCTTCTCTCGGTTCCTTTTCTCCCCAGATGCTCTTTCAGCTTCCCCTCCCCTCGCCCCTTTTTGGATGTTTCCTTTCTTGCCTGATTGTTCATGCTCCGCTAACTGCTGCTGCTGCTGCTGCTGCTGCTGCTTGCACGGCCCCAGCTCAGCCTTGCTGCCTCCTGAAGATTGATGGAACTGCAGTCCTAAAGTGTCCTGGAAAGATCCTCTTGATGATAAAGCTCTGCCAAGCTGCTGTTAGAGGGGGTGCGGGGGGGGATCTGCGGGGATCGTGCTGCTGATCCCGCAGCTCTTTGGAGCTAGGGTGGAAGGGGTTTTTTTTTTGAGGAGAACCCTCTCTCATCCCAACCTCCCTGCAAAAGGGAGCTGGAGGAGAGCTGCAAAGCGCCAATCCTGAGGAGCATCCCCTCAAAGCATCATCACTCAGAGCAGCGATCGTCCCCCAAAGCACAGTTTGGGATCTGCTGCCTCTGGTAGCACAGCTCTTTCCTTGAAGGAAGAGATGTCCTTATCCTGCTAGGAGCCCGGGCAGTGGCCCTGGCACGGGTACCACCCCCCGCCGGCAGGTAAGGACGATGGATGGATGAATCGGCAACGAGAGCCCCGCTCCTTTAACCCCCTGCTCCTGGCAGAGGGGCTCGCCAGGATTTACCGGGGCATTTTGGCTGCCGTGGGAGCCCTGCGCCTGCCCAAGGAGCCACCTCCAGCCCCTGGAGAGCCTTCAGCCCCTGGAGCCCCGGGGGTTGCCTCTCCCATCCCACCAAAGCAGTTTGCCAGCCGCCGTGGGAGTTCCCCTGCGCCCGCCGGTAAGCCATGGGCTGGTCCTGGTCCAGGAATGGGGAGGGGGGAGGAGGAGGCATGTCCCAGAAAGGGGGTCCCAGCTTGGCTGGGCTGTGACAGTGTCAAGATTGGGACTCTGGGCAGGTTTTGACCATTAGATCTCCCACCTCGGTGAGCTGCTTGTGCCAGGGGAGGTTTAGCTTGGACCTAAAGTTCTTCAGGGAAAGGGTTGTTGGGTGTTGGAGCAGGCTGGGCAGGGAGGTGGTGGAGTCACCATCACTGGAGGGGCTTCAGAGCCTCTGGAGGGGCTCCAAAGGGGTCTGGATGAGGAGCTGAGGTGGTGAAGTCACCACCTCTGGAGGGGCTCCAAAGGGGTCTGGATGAGGAGCTGAGGTGGTGAAGTCACCACCTCTGGAGGGGCTTCAGAGCCTCTGGAAGGGCTCCAAAGGGGTTTGGATGAGGAGCTGAGGTGGTGGAGTCACTATCACTGGAGGGGCTCCAAAGGGGTCTGGATGAGGAGCTGAGGTGGTGGAGTCACCACCTCTGGAGGGGCTCCAAAGGGGTCTGGATGAGGAGCTGAGGTGATGGAGTCACTATCACTGGAGGGGCTTCAGAGCCTCTGGAGGGGCTCCAAAGGGGTCTGGATGAGGAGCTGAGGTGGTGGAGTCACTATCACTGGAGGGGCTCCAAAGGGGTCTGGATGAGGAGATGAGGGACATGGTCTAAGAGTTGTGTGCAAGGAGGTCACAGAATGGTTTGAGCTGGAAGGGACCTTCAAGATCATGCAGCTGCAGCCCAGTGCTGCAGGCAGGGACAGCTTCCACTAGCCCAGGCTGCTCGATGTTAGGTCATGGCTGGGCTTGGTGACCTTAAGGTCTTGTCCCACCAGGTGGTTCTCTGCCTCAGAAGCAGCCCTGAGAAGCACTCTCCAGGCATCTGCTGCTGCAGTCCCTGGCAGCAGGGCAGCTCCTGCATGGGTACTGCTGACACCACTGCTTTAAGGTCCCTTTCCAAAGCAGTCTCTCTACCCTAGCTGGTGGCAGTGCTCTTATTTAATGGTCTCTGCCCACTCCAGGCTGGCATCTGGAGGGGAAAGTGGCCAGCATGAGGACACCATCCCTGAAGGTGTTCAGAAAATGGGATATGGCACTTTGGGGATGTGGTCCAGTGGTGTTGGAGGTGTTGGGTAGAAGGTTGGACCTGAGGAGCTTAGAGAGAGGTTCCAACCTTTGCCAGTCTATGGTTCCGTGGGTCTGAGCTGGCTTCTCCTCCTCTTGCCTTTAGTGGGGTTGGTAGATAGTGGAGTGGATGGATTGAGGGGTTTGTGAGGTTGGTGGATCGTGGGGTTCAGGGATCATGGGTTCATAGATCCTGGAGCTGATGGACTGTGGAGTTCATGGACCAGGGGGTCTGTGGATCATGGAGCTGATGGATCAGGGGGTTGATGTATCGTGAGGCTGATGATTCAAGGGGGTTGTAGATCATAGAGCTGATGGATCAGGGGGTTGATGGATCATGGATTTCTAGATCATGAGGTTGATGGATCATGGAGCTGATGATTTGAGGGAGTTGTAGATCATGAGGCTAATGGATCATGGAGCTGATGGATCAGGGGGTTGATGGATCATGGATTTATAGATCATGAGGCTGATGGATCATGGAGCTGATGGATCAGGGGGTTGATGGATCATGGAGCTGATGATTCGAGGGGGATGTAGATCATGAGGCTAATGGATTATGGAGCTGATGGATCAGGGGGTTGATGGATCATGGATTTATAGATCATGAGGCTGATGGATCATGGAGCTGATGATTTGAGGGAGTTGTAGATCATGAGGCTAATGGATTATGGAGCTGATGGATCAGGGGGTTGATGGATCATGGATTTATAGATCATGAGGCTGATGGATCATGGAGCTGATGATTCAAGGAGTTGATGGATCAGGGGGTTGATGGATCATGGATTTATAGATCATGAGGCTGATGGATCATGGAGCTGATGATTCAAGCAGTTGATGGATCAGGGGGTTGATGGCTCATGGATTCCTAGATCGTGGAGCTGATGGACCAAGGGGTGGATGGATCCTGGGGTTGGCAGCTCCGGGCTGGGGCTGCCTTCTCCCTGCTCGCTCTGGACCCTCGGGCGGGCTGCAGCAGCAGCTGCAGGAGCGGATGTGTCTCAGCCGGGGGTGGAAGAGCCCTCGACAGCATCCAGCTTTGCTCTGACCCCTGCGCAGCTTGAGCAGGGCTCCGGGAGCAGCCTCTTTAGCAGTCGGCAGGGAGAGAGCGGAGCTGGCGCGTTCCGCTCCCGGAGCATGTAATTAGGGAGCAGGGAGCTGCATGCTGATGTCAGGCTGGGCAGAGAGAGGAGCAGGAGGAGGCTGGGAAGGAGCTGGGAATGTGGCTTCACCCCAGAGCTGCTAAACTCAGGCTTGGTGGCTGCAGGGAATCTGCTCCTCTTGCCCCCACCCCCGACTTGCACCTTCCTCCAGCTGGGTTCTCCTCGCCGATGCTCTTCCCAGTGAGGGAGAGGAGCTGCAGCTCCTTCCTCCCAGCCCTGGCACTGCCTTGGCTTTCAGGGTGCTCCATCACCTCTCTTTTGCAGCCTCCCCGGAATCCCTGTTCCCATGGGATGCAGTGAGGCTCCAGCACTGCAGCGATGGGAATGGGTCATGCCGGGCACGGTGCCCGCAGCAGAGAGAGGCTCAGGTTCTGATTCTCTTTCTCCTGCACCCTAAAGCTCAGAGCACCAAGGACGCCCCAGGGCACTGCCAATGGGCACCCGATGGTAGGGCTGGGTGCTGGACGAAGCTCCCTCCCCCTTCCGGACATCTGCATTGCTTTGGCATCACCGAACGAGTGCCCGAGGGCAGGAAGGGGCTCTCTGGCAGGCAGCAGCAGACCTCTGGTGGGAGCTGCGGTAGGGGAAGGTTCTTCCGCCAGAAGAGAGCTGCGGAGGCATCTCCGGGGTGGCTCAGGAGAAACTTCTCCAGCTGCATTCCCCTTCCGGGCTGGAGTTTGGAAGAAGCTCCTCAGCGCTGCCTCAGGACCCTGGGATGATGCTCCCAGCCCTGCCCTGCGCTGCCTTCCTCTCTCTGCCAGCAGCAGGCTTGGGCTGTGCCTCCTCTGCCACCTCCCTGGGGGGACACCTCGGGGGGTTCAAAATGTGCCAGCACAGCGCTCCCCGGGCAGGATCTGAGCGAAGCAGTGAGGTGGGGAAGGACGAGAAGCTTCAGCTCCTGCTAGGCACTGGCACAGGCTGCCAGGGGGAGGAGGTGGAGTCGCCATCCCCGGAGGTGTGGGCATGGCACTTGGGGGGGGGGCAGGGGTCGACGGCTACGGAGCTGCTGGGTTGACGCTTTGGGCTGGGTGATCTTTGAGGTCTTTTCCAAGCCAACCAAATCTACGACTCTCTGAAATCCTCCTTCGTGGGGGTGAGAGGGGTGGGGAGTGGAGGAAGGGCGAGGCCACATTCGATGCTGGAGGCGACGAAAGGGAGGAGGAAGCTTTGGGAAAGGAGCGGAGATGTCCCCAGGACATTTGCTGCCTGCCTGGGAGCGAAGGTTTCTGTTGCATGACCTTGAGCAGAGTTGTTCTGGCTGGGAGCACAGGCTGGAGTCTTGTCCTACACCACCGCTACCACCACAAGCAGAGGCTGCAGAGCTCGTTTAGGGGTGGGTGAGTGGGGGGGGGGAGGCTGATACATAATTAAAGGCAGCAGCAAAAAGGAAAAGGGGGGGGGGGGGGTGGAGAACCAACCCAAAACCTTCTCTGATTTGCTTAAGAGGAGCTTGGGAAAGGAGGGAGAGAGAGAGGGAGAGGTAAATAAAAAGGAGAAGAGAGAAGATGAATAATGGATCAAGGTTAAATGGGGAAGAGAAACTGGGAAGCCTTCGTGTGCTGGAGCCCTGCAGCACACACCCTGCAGGGTGCCCAGGTGCTGCCAAAGGCAGCTTCAGGTCCTGCTGTAGACTGAGACCAGCCCAGGGCTGTGTGGCACAGGCTCAGGTGGCACAACAGCTTCCAAAGTGGCTTTTGGCACCGGGGAAGGTGTCCCAGGAGCTTTTGAGGGTGGTTTGGTGTCCCAGGGCAGTGGTTTTTTTGGGGTGGGGTTAGGGTCTCAGAGCTTCTTGGAGTGGGGTTGGGGTCCCAGGAGCTTTTGAGGTGGATTTGGTGTCACAGGACAGTGTTTTATTGGGGTCCCAGAGCTTCTTGGAGTGGGGTTGGGGTCCCAGGAGCTTTTGAGAGGGGTTTGGTGCCCCAGGGCAGTGTTTTTCTGGGGTGGGGTTGGGATCTCAGAGCTCCTTGGAGTGGGGTTGGGGTCCCAGGAGCTTTTAAGAGGGGTTTGGTGCCACAGGGCAGTGGCTTATTGGTGTCCCAGAGCTCCTTGGAGTGGGGTTGGGGTCCCAGGAGCTTTTGAGGTGGATTTGGTGTCCCAGGGCAGTGTTTTTTTGGGGTGAGGTTGGGGTCCTAGAGCTCCTCGGAGTGGGGTTGGGGTCCCAGGAGCTTTTGAGGTGGATTTGGTGTCCCAGGACACTGTTTTGTTTGGGTCCCAGAGCTTCTTGGAGTGTGTTTGGTGTCCTAGGAGCCTTTGAAGGGGGTTTGGTGCCCCAGGGCAGTGGTTTTTGGGGGTGGCACTGGGGTCCCAGAGCTCCTTGGAGTGGGGTTGGGGTCCCAGGAGCTTTTGAAGTGGATTTGGTGTCCCAGAGCAGTGTTTTTTTGGGGTAGGATTGGGGTTCCAGAGCTTCTTGGAGTGGGGTTGGTGTCCCAGGGCTGCTCTGCAGTGGGTGTGGGGCTGGGGGCTGCTGGGTGGCCTCATCCTGCAGCCACTGCAGGAGGTGCCAGGCGCTGGCAGCTGCATGAGGACTTCATTTACTTCTCGTGTTGGGCACACTGGGCACAGCTTCCCTGGCAGAGGAACTGTCACCAAAGGGACAAGTTCCTGTACCCCCTGCCTGCACCCCCTGCCCACCCAGCACGGGATGAGCTCTGTGAGAGGAGGGCTGGGATGGGGCACAACATCCACCCCATGCCCAAGGTTGGTACCTCAAGGCTGGGTTGGCTCTGGGGAGCAGGATTTGGGGCTGGGATGCCCAGCAAAGCCTGGCAGGCAGGGCTGGGGTGGGGGTGGGATCCAACATAAGTGCTGATGGGCAGCCAGGAGCCTTCCCCCCCCCACCCCCGGCCAGCATTTCAATTTCTTTTCTGCTCTGTCCGTGTGTCTGTGTCCCTCCTGTCTGTCCGTGCCCTGCTGCTGTGGCTCATCTGTGCTGTTTTAATGCCCCGAGGCTCTTTTGTCTCCGTGTTTGGATCTGAGCATCCTGATTTGGTGGCACCCAACACCTCCATCCCTGCCCTCTGCCTCCTGCCCCTTCCATCTCCTGCCACCCCCAGCCCCAGGAATGGGGACACTGATGCCATTGCAAACCCCCTCCCCAAATCCCTGCACCCCAAATCGATGGCACCACCTCAGTACTGCTCCTGGTCCTGCTCAGCTGCCTCCAAACCCCCTCCCCAAATCCCTGCACCCCAAATCGATGGCACCACCTCAGTACTGCTCCTGATCCTGCTCAGCTACCTGCAAACCCCCTCCCCAAATCCCTGCACCCCAAATCGATGGCATCACCTCAGTACTGCTCCTGATCCTGCTCAGCTACCTGCAAACCCCCTCCCCAAATCCCTGCACCCCAAATCGATGGCATCACCTCAGTACTGCTCCTGGTCCTGCTCAGCTGCCTCCAAACCCCCTCCCCAAACCCTTGCACCCCAAATCTGTGGCACCACCTCAGTGTTGCTCCTGGTCCTGCTCAGCTACCTCCAAACCCCCTCCCCAAATCAGTGGCACCACTCTGACCCTGCTCAGCTACCTCCAAACCCCCTCCCCAAACTCTTGCACCCCACATTACTGGGACCACCCTGACCCTGCTCAGCTACCTCCAAACCCCCTCCCCAAACCTTTGCACCCCACATCAGTGGGACCAGCCCAGAGCTGCCCCTGACCCTGCTCAGCTACCTCCAAACCCCCTCCCCAAACCTTTGCAGCCTACATTACTGGGACCACCCTGACTCTGCTCAGCTACCTCCAAACCCCCTCCCCAAACCCTTGCACCCCACATCAGCGGGACCAGCCCAGTGCTGCCCCTGACCCTGCTCAGCTACCTCCAAACCCCCTCCCCAAACCCTTGCACCCCCCATCAGCGGGACCAGCCCAGTGCTGCCCCTGACCCCGCTCTGCTCTCCCCGCTCCGTGCAGACCCGGAGAGGAGCAGCCCCCACATGATCTCCGCGGACGATGCCGAATACCCGCGGGAGTACAGGACCCTGGGCAACGGCACTCGGCGCTTCTCCAACGTAGGGCTGGTGCACACCTCGGAGCGCAGGCACACCGTCATCGCTGCCCAGAGCCTGGAGGCCCTCACCGGCCTCCAGAAGTCGGAGATGGAACGCAAGAGAGATGCCTTCATGGACCACCTGAAGAGCAAGTACCCGCAGCATGCGCTGGCACTCCGAGGACAGCAGGAGCGGACGAGGGAGCAGGTACGGAGCCTTCTCTTGGCTGAGCACACCCCCACACCCCCCTGCCTGGCTCTCTGGGGCTGTGTGGAGGAGAAAAAGCTCGGGGGTAGGGGGGGTTGAATGGTGCATGGAATGGGTGGTCGCTTGAAGCAGCCTCTAGGTGTGGGGAGGAGCAGCCTCTAGGTGTGGGGAAGAGCATCCTCCAGATGTGGGGAGAAGCAGCCTCTAGGTGTAAGCTCATCCTCTAGATGTGGGGAGAAGCATCCTCTAGATGTGAGGAAGAGCATCCTCCAGGTGTGGGGAGGAGGAGCATCCTCCAGGTGTGGGGAGGAGGAGCAGCCTCTAGGTGTGAGGAGGAGCATCCTCCAGGTGTGGAGAGGAAGAGCATCCTCCAGGTGTGGAGAGGAAGAGCATCCTCCAGGTGTGGAGAGGAAGAGAATCCTCCAGGTGTGGGGAGGAGGAGCAGCCTCTAGGTGTGAGGAGGAGCATCCTCTGGGTGTGGAGAGGAGGAGCAGCCTGTGGGTGTGGAGAGGAAGAGCATCCTCCAGGTGTGGGGAGGAGCATCCTCTAGATGTGAGGAAGAGCATCCTCCAGGTGTGAGGATCAGCATCCTCTAGGCATGGAGGGGAGCAGCCTCCAGGTGTGGGGAGGAGCAGCCTGCAGGTGCGAGGAAGAGCATCTCTCAGGCTTGAGGAAGAGCAGCCCCAGGTTTGAGAAGGAGCTGGGATGGGGCTGAGGATGGCCAAGGAGCACCTGAGGCTTTTGTCCCCACGCCCACACAGGGCTGCACACAGCTCCTGGCTGGGGATTCAGCGAGGAGCAGCCAAATCCTGCCCAGTTGTTGTGCTTCACACCAGCTCAGCAGCCAGATTTTTTGGGGGGGGCTAATTACTGCTGGTGGCTTTGGCATCACCATCAGCCTGAGCAGAGCTGGTGCCACACATGGGGCCCTATCTCAGCAGATGGAGCAGTGACATTTCCAGCCACACAGGGATGTTCCTCAGGAAACAACCAGGAATTCTCTCCCCATTATTAGCCTGGTTGAAAGAGTTTCTTTTTCTTCACTCTTTGGTTTTAATAAGCAGAAGCTACAGGGAGGGGGAGAGATCCAGCTGGAGTTGGCTCAGGGTCTGAGAAGCTTTGGAGGGTTTTGGTAAGGTGGGAGAAAGATGATCTGGGTTCTGGAATTCTCCTTCTGGATTGCTGAAGCTGCTTGCTTAGGGCTGTGGGTACCTAAATGGATCAAGGAGAGAGTGATTTGGGCATCTGCTGGCACTGGTTGAACCCAGGCTGGCTTTTGGGGGCTTGGTTACAGAGGAAGGAGGACCCTCAGTGCTCCCTGCCCCAGGCAGAGTGCCCAGTGGTGCTCAGGGTGTGGGTCTGGGCATCTGCTGGCACTGCTCAAACCCAGGCTGGCTTTTGGGGGCTTGGTTACAGAGGAAGGAGGACCCTCAGTGCTCCCTGTCCCAGGCAGAGTGCCCAGTGGGGCTCAGGGTGTGGGTCTGGGCATCTGCTGGCACTGCTCAAACCCAGGCTGGCTTTTGGGGGCTTGGTTACAGAGGAAGGAGGACTCTCAGCCCTCTCTGTCCCAGGCAGAGTGCCCAGTGGGGCTCAGGGTGTGGGTCTGGGCATCTGCTGGCACTGCTCAAACCCAGGCTGGCTTTTGGGGGCTTGGTTGCAGAAGAGTGAGGATCCTTATCCCTCCCTGCTCCAGGCAGGGTGCTGGGCAGTAGGTGCCCAGCTGGACCAAGGAGAGGGTGATTTGGGCATCTATTGGCACTGCTCAAACCCAGGCTGGCTTTTGGGGGGCTGGGTTGCAGTGGGGTGAGGACTCTCATCCCTCCCTGCTCCAGGCAGGATGCTGGGCTCTAGGTGCCCAGTGGCACCGGGCATGTGGATCTGGGCATCTATTGGCACTGGCAAAGCCAGACTGGCTTTGGGGGAGCTTGGTGGCAGTGGGGTGAGGATTCTCATCCCTCCCTGCTCCAGTCAGGCTGCTGGGCTCTAGATGCCCAGTGGCACTTGGCATGTGGGTCTGGGCATCTATTGGCACCCAGGCTGGCTTTGGGGGAGCTTGGTGGCAGTGGGGTGAGGATCCTCATCCCTCCCTGCTCCAGTCAGGGTGCTGGGCTCTAAGTGCCCAGTGGCACTTGGCATGTGGGTCTGGGCATCTATTGGCACTGCTCAAACCCAGGCTGGCTTTTGGGGGCTGGGTTGCAGAGAGGGGGGTGAGGATCCTCATCCCTCCCTGCTCCAAGGCAGAGCTCTGGGCAGGGCTATCTCCATCTCCATGCCACAAGCATCACTCAGGAGGTGAGAAAAGAAAGAAAAACCCAAACCAAACAACCCCAAACATTTTTTTTCCCCTCTCCTCTTTATTTTTTTCCCTTTTTCCTCTTTTTCTGTCATTTTCCCTGCAGGCAGCAAACAAGAACAAGGGAGTGGGGAAGGAAATGGCAACTAAAAGCAGTGGTGCCAACCTTTAAATGACATTGGGCTCAGCCACTCTGGGTGGCTCTTGATGTCTTTGAAGCTGTTGTAGCAGAGCCTGGCAGGTCCTTTTAGATCCTAGGCTGGGCTGGTTTGTTTGCAAAGGAAAAGGCCAAAAGGGAGAGGGGGAGAAAAAAGAGAGATGAGGGAGTCTGTAAAATCAGAGGTGGATAAAACCACATCCTAAATGTCAGCATCCCTTTGTTTACTTCCTGGCATGGCCAAGCTGGCAGCAAAGTGCTGTGGCATTGGGGAGTGCTGAGGATATTAACTTCAATCCTCTCTGTCTAAAACAAGGAGGGGGGGAAAAGGATCCCAAAGCACCTAACAAATAATGGTACCCAACACCCAGAGGGCTGGCAGCAAACCTATGGAGAGCTCCAAGGCAGCAGCTCCTTGATTTAAAACCCAGACAGGGGATGGAGTTCCCAATGGGAATGGTAAAAGCAAGGATGGGAATTGGGAGGAGGTGGCTGCTGGAGTGCCTCAGGTGCTGGGTTGCTCTGGGGGGTCTGTCTTGCTCTGGGAGGGGTAAATCAGGCCAGGTTGGATCAGGGACCACAAGGATCAGCCAATTCCAACCTCCCTGCCCTGAGCAGGGGCACCCTACCCTAGAGCAGCCTGGCCAGAGCCTAGAATCACAGAATCAGGCAGGCTTAGAAGGGACCACAAGCATCAGCCAGTGCCAACCCCCCTGCCATGCCCAGGGACACCCTACCCTTGGCCAGAGCCTCATCCAGCCTGGCCTGTCACCCCAAGCCCTTCTGAACAGTCCCTCCCCAGCCTGCCCTGGAGGTCTCTTCAGATGCTGAAATGCAGCTCTGAGGTCACAGAATGTCAGGGGCTGGAAGGGACCTGCAAAGCTCATCCTGCCAGAGCAGATCTCCTGCCCCAGATCACACAGGGACACATCCAGGCAGGGTTTGGATATCTGCAGAGAGGGAGACTCCACAGCCCCCCTGGGCAGCCTGTGCCAGGCTCTGCCACCCTCACTGCCAACAACTTCTTCCTCATCTCCACCCTCAGTCTCCTCTCTCCCAGCTCAAAGCCATTCTCCCTCCTCCTGGCACTCTCAGCCCTTCTCACCAGTCCCTCCCCAGCTGGAGCCTCTTCAGGTACTGGAAGGCAGCTCTGAGGTCTCCCTGGAGCCTTCTCCAGGTTAAACACCCCCAGCTCCCCCTGCCTATCCTCACAGCAGAGCTGCTCCAGCCCCTGAGCATCTTCATGGCCTCCTCTGGACCTGCTCCACAGCCTCAGCCTCCACCTGCCCACAGCCTCAGCCAGCCTGGCCTCAAACACCTCCAGCCACCTCCATGGCTTCCTCTGCCTCCACTCCAGCAGGTCCCTGCCTGTGCCCTGCTGAGCTCCCCAGAGCTGCCCCCAGCACCGCAGGGGAGGTCTCAGCAGAGGGGCAGAATCCCTTCCCTGCCCCTTCTGCCCACCCTGCTGGGGCTGCAGCCACATCCCTTTGGGATGCACTTTCCCACCTGGGCTTTGGAGGGTTCCCCTCGCAGCAGGAAATGTACTTCCGAGGGCGTTTTTATGCCACGGGGAAATCAAAGCTTGCAGCTCAGAATCTCTTCTGAGCCCTGCGTGGCAGCAGGACCGCGATGATGCTTTTGTCTTGCTCCTGAGCCCGCAGGGTTAAAGAGCCTGGAGCTAGGAAAATGCTGATTCCAGGGCTAAAAGAGAAAGGGAGGGTGGAGGAAAGCCTCGGATCTGGGCTCGTCCAACCTGGCTGCAGGGGAAAATGAAGCAGGGAAAGGCTGGAGCGGGAGCGGGATCGCGGCGGTGGCTGCCTGACCGCAGCAGATTTGCAGCTGCCCAGAACAAATCCCACTTGAAAGTGCATCAAGCGGAGCCAGGGCAGATGTGGGGGACCCTCCCCCCGCTTTCTACAGCGGGTCCTGGCTCCTTCCTGGCTCACTGAGCAGGGGTAGGGCAGGGATGCAGGCAGGGATGAGTGAAGAGAGTGCAGGCAGGGATGCAGGCAGTGCGGTGCAGAGTGTACCCCCCCGTGTACTCCTCTACCGCGTTGCACCCCAACTTCCCCCTCCCCAGCGCCCACCCTTACCCCACGGCACCCCTAGACTCACCCTTACCCCTCTGCACCCCAATTTACCTCAGCAGCCACTTCCCTCCCCCCCTCTCAGTTCTATCTCTGGCACCCAGTCCTATTCCATTGCACCCCCCCAGACTCCTCTCTTGCCCTAGCGTCCCCCAAACTGCCCCCCCCACTCCCCTACTGCTCTGCACCCCTATTTACCCCAGCACCCCCCCGCCCCATTGCACCCCAGCAACCAGCCTGCCCCATTGCACCCCTAGCATCCACCCCTGCCCCACTGCATCCCCAGCACCCACTCACCCCACTGCAACCTCTCTGCACCCCTAGCACCTACCGCTGTCCCACTGGACCCCCAGCACCCACTCCTGCCCCACTGCACCCTCACTGTTCCCCCAGCACCCACCCCTGCCCCACTGCACCCTCACTGTTCCCCCAGCACCCACTCCTGCCCCACTGTACCCTCACTGTTCCCCCAGCACCCACCCCTACCCCACTGCCCCCTCACTGCACCCCCAGCACCCACCCCTGCCCCACTGGCCCCTCACTGCACCCCCAGCACCCACCCCTACCCCACTGCACCCTCACTGCACCCCCAGCACCCGCCCTTGCCCCACTGCACCCCCACCCACGCACCCTCACTGCCCCCCCCCCCAGCACCACCCCCACCTCGATGTCCCCAAACCACGCCCAAAGCCCCACCCACTCCATCACCACGCCCACCCGCCGGACCCCGCCCACTCGGCGGTGCTGCCCCCGGCGGCAGCACAGCGCCCCCTGCGGGCCGGCGGCGGCGGCAGGTGGAGTCGCGGTTGCCATGGTGACCGCGCCCCTATCAGCAGCGGGCGAGCAGGGGCCGGCGGCGGCCGCAGCGGCGGCGGGAGCGGGAGGTGGCGGCGGCGGCGGCGGCTCCGCCCGGCCGAGCTGAGCCGAGCCGAGCCCAGCCGCTCGGCGCTGCGGACCTCGGGGCAGGGCTCACCTACCGCAGGTACCGGGGTGAGGCATGTCCGGTGCGGGGTGGAGCGGGGAGCATCTTCTTCGGGGGTTGCGGCTCCGGCGTTGCGGTCCCCTCCTGCATCCCTGTGTCGTCCTCCCGCTGCTGCAGTGCTCCGCTCCCCCCTGCCGCAGGTATCCCGCTCTTCCCACCTGCCTCGCTGCCATCCTGGCGTCTCTCTCCCGAAATGTCCCCGGTCCCTTCCCCTTCCCTCCCCCCCCACCCAAGATCCCGGTCTCCTCCCCCGCCATCAGCAACCGGCACCCCCCGGTTGTGCCCTTGCCGTGGCCGCGGGGCTCAGCCCCAGGGCGGGGGAGTCCCTTCCTTCTCCTCCATCCTCCCGTGCCCTCCAGCTCCCTTTTCCCTCTGGTTCGTCCTTCCTTTTCCCTCCAGTCCCCCCAACAAACCATTTTCCTCCAGCCCCCCCTTTTCATCCACTTCTCCTTCCAGCCTACCCCCCAATTCCTTCCACTTCTCCCTTCCAGCTCCCCCTTTTCCTTCCAGTTCTCCTTTCCAACCCCCTCCTTCCCTCTGCTTCTCCCTTCCAGGCCCCCTTTTCCCTCCGGTTCTCCTTTCCACCCCCCCCCCCCCCCCCCCCTTTCCTTCCACTTCTCTCTTCCAGCACCCTTCTTCCCTTCACTTCTCCCTTCCAGCCCCCCCTTTTCCCTCCCCTTCCCCCTTCCAGCCCCACTCTTTCCCTCCAGTTCTCCCCCCAGCCCCCCCTTTCCCTCCATCCCTTTCCCCTCCACTGCCCCTTTCCCTCCGTCGCCCCTTTTCCCCCCACCCCTTTTACATGCCCCTTTCCTGGGGGTTCCCCTTACTGCCAGGCTGGCAGTGGGGAGGGGGCAGCAGTTTGTGGGTGCCATCGTCTCTGCCTTGCCTCTTGGTGCAGCACTTGGGGGGGGGGGGGGGGGCTCCCCCCTGCTCCCTCTGGCTGCCCAAATTGCTGTGCAAAGCCCCCGGTGGTGCCCGGGGCAGCCTCCTGCTGTCACTCGCGTCCCTGTCCCTTGGCAGGGAACACTTCTTTCCCCTCCCCCCCACCTTCCTTGGGCTGTGCTGTGGGCAAACAGAGAGGGGCAGATGGTGGCCTGGGCATGCAGCATCCCAGTGCCATACTGGGGAGGGGGGGGGGGCGCTTGGCTCACCCCCAGCTCTTTTGGTGAAGCATCCTTCTCAGGGGGGCCACCTGCTACCATGAGCCACTCCTTCCCCCCCCCGGCATGTACCCAGTCCCACTGGGGAGCACGGTGGGAGGAGAGATGGTAGAGCTGGGCACAAAGTGGGGTGCCCAGGTGAGGCTGGCACCATCCCATCCTCACGGGGTGCTTGGCCAGGCTGGGGGTGCAGGGCATATGGGGGAGGTGGTACATGTTGAGGGGGGGTTGGTACCTGGGCACTGCTTTTCCAGCCCCAGTTTGTGGACCTTGTCTGAACTGGTTGGTAGGAGCCTGTTGGGGCAGGGGGAGCAGGAAGTGTTGGGGGGGGGGAGGGTGGTCGTTGGTTGCTCTTTCCAGGACGTGCTCCTGGTCTCCAGAGGTGAGGAATGTTGTGAACCGTTGCAAATGGCTGTGATGGTGGCAGGGAGGAAGAGGAGACACAGGAGTGACAGGAGCAGGCACGTGTGGCCCTGTCCCCGTGGCTACAGCCAGGGTTGGCTCTATCGATTTGCCTCTTGTTTCCCACCCCCCCACCCCCCCCCTCTATTGGATGCAATTCCTGCCTGGTTCAAAGAGACCTGGCCCCATGCATTGGCTGGGAATCAGCTCCCTGGGAGCTGGAAGTGCCCTGTGGCTCTCCTCACAGGCTTTACCCGAGGGAGCAGGGAGGGGCAGCAGCTCTGGAAGCCCCTGAGAAGCAGTTGGTAGCCCTGGGCAAGCTCATCCACTAGCCCATGGTGTGGTCCAGTGGGGAGGTACCCAGTGGGCATCCATCAGGAATTGGGTCTGGTTCCATCCTAGCCCCATCCTTGTTCTCCCAGTGCCCCCTTCCCAGTTCCTCACCCTGCTGCTGGGGGGGGTTGTGAGTGCCACCAGCCTGGGCTGGGCAGGAGTGTTCCTGCCCCTCTGGCACACTGGGGCCTGATCGTGTCCCCACCCTGAATTTTGACTCCTCCTGCTCTCCCTAAGCCCAATTTGTCCCAAACTTTGACTCTTTCTTCTCTCCCTAAGCCAATTTTCTCCTGGATTTGACTCCTTCTGCCCTCCCTAAGCCAAATCTGTTCAAAATTTGACTTTTCCCCTCCATAAGCCAAATTTGTCCAAATTTTGACTCTTTCTACTCTCCCTAAGCCAAATCTGTTCAAAATTTATCTCCTTCTGCTCTCCCTAAGCCAAATTTGTCCAAATTTGACTCTTTCTGCCCTCCCTAAGCCAAATTTCTCCTGAATTTGACTCTTTCTTCTCTCCCTCAGCCAAATTTGTCCTGAATTTGACTCTTTCTGCTCTCCCTAAGCCAAATTTCTCCTGAATTTGACTCCTTCTGCTCTCCTTAAGCCAAATTTCTCCTGAATTTGACTCCTTCTTCTCTCCCTAAGCCAAATTTGTCTCCTGCTGGTGGCCTGGGAGGTCCTTGTGAGACCACTTTGGGCTGCTGCATGCCCTGGTGTCAGGGTGCCAAGAGCTGGTGCTGAGTGAGGTTGGGAACAGCACAAAAGCTGCAGCAGGCAGCAGAGCTCCTCTGTGCCTGCTGCTCATGCAGACCTGGCCCTGGAGCTGCTGGCAGTGGAGAAGAACAGATTTGCCTCCACCAGCAGGTTGATGCCCTCTGTCAGGGTGCCAGGGTGGTGGCAACTGCAGCCCATGGGGCTGGCAGCCTGCAGGGTCCCTGTGGTGGCAGCAGGTGTGACACAGCTGCTGTAGCCCCACAAGGAGGTGGCTGGAGGTTGGTGGCTGATGGTGATTGATGGTCTATGGTTGGTGGTTGAAGGTTGGAGGTTGATAGTTGATGATTGGTTGGTGGTGGTTGGTGGTTGGAGGTTGATAGTTGATGATTGGTTGCTTTTGGCTGATGATTTGTGGCTGATGGTTGAAGGTTGATGGTGGTTGATGGTTAGAAGGTTGATGGTGATGGATGGTTGATGATTGGTGGTGGCTGATGGTTGGCAGTTGAAGGTTGGTGGTTGATGGCTGATGGTAGTTGAAGGCTGATGGTTCGTGGTTGGCAGTTGATGGTTGGTGATTGTTGGTTGCTGGGTGGCAGTTGATAGTTGGTAGTTGCTGGTGGGTGGTTGGCAGATGATGATTGGTGATTGTTGGTTGCTCATTGGCAGTTGGCAGCTGATGGTTGGCAGCTGATGGTTGGTGGTTGCTGGTTGGCAGTTGATGGTTGGTAGTTGATGGTTGGTGGTTGGTAGCTGATGGTTGGTAATTGTTGGTTGCTGGTTGGCAGTTGATTGCTGGTGGTTGTTAGTTGCTGGCTGCTGGTTGGCAGTTGATGGTTGGCAGTTGATGGTTGGTGGCTGTTCATTGCTGGTTGGCAGTTGATGGTTGGCAGTTGATGGTTGGTGGCTGTTCATTGCTGGTTGGCAGTTGCTGGTTGGCAGTTGCTGGTTGGCAGTTGCTGGTTGGCAGTTGCTGGTTGGTAGTTGATGGTTGGTGGTTGGTAGCTGCTGGTTGGTAGTTGATGGTTGGTGGTTGGTAGCTGCTGGTTGGCAGTTGATGGTTGGTGGCTGTTCATTGCTGGTTGGCAGTTGCTGGTTGGTGGTTGGTAGCTGCTGGTTGGTAGGTGATGGTTGGTGGTTGGTAGCTGCTGGTTGGCAGTTGATGGTTGGCAGTTGATGGTTGGTGGCTGTTCATTGCTGGTTGGCAGTTGCTGGTTGGTGGTTGGTAGCTGCTGGTTGGCAGTTGATGGTTGGTGGCTGTTCATTGCTGGTTGGCAGTTGATGGTTGGTAGTTGATGGTTGGTGGTTGGTAGCTGCTGGTTGGTAGGTGATGGTTGGTGGTTGGTAGCTGCTGGTTGGCAGTTGCTGGTTGGTAGCTGATGGGAGATGCTTGAGGTGCTGGCAGAGCTGCATCTCCCAGAGGTCCAGGGGTTCCTGTGGAGGACCCATCCCTCCTTGCCCTTGGCATGGGGGGTTTCTCAGGGCTCTGCTGCAGGGATGAGCCTCCCTGGGGTCGGGGGAGCCTGACAGAGGGTGGAGGTCACCCCAAAGCTGTCAGGGGTGGGGTACTGGCCCCGGCTGGCTGCTGAGGAGCTGGTGGCTGCTTGCTGCCTGCTTGCAGCCGGCTTTACCTTGCGCGTTCCTATTGTGTTGGTCCACCTACGCCGTGCCGTTGCCATAGCAACTCTGCAACCTGATCTGCCCAACTTCTGCCAGCTTTCCCTACCTTCCCCCCCCCCCCCTCACCAAACCTTTGGCCCTGCTCTCTGGCTGCCCTCTCCCTGCCCTGGAAAGAGGATGGAAGGTGGAGGAGCTCTTAACCCGGTGCAGAAGCAGAGGATCCTCCCCCTCTCCCCATCCCGAGCAGGCTGAGGGATGTGCTGAGCCACCAAGCTTGGATCTCAGGGATCCTACAGCACAAGAAGGGTCTCTGACCTTGGCTGTGGAGGCCACAGAGAGGAGATCTCCGAGGCCAAGCCCACAGGTGGTCCTCAGCAAAGCCTTTGTCCTGTTGCATCACTGCTCAAGGGGGCACCAACAGCACTGGTTTGGGTTTAAGTGAGGGTCAGGAGCACAAAGCTACTGATGTCCAAAAGTGTTTGGGGCTCTGGTGTCACCTGGACTGCCTCAGAGAGGCTGCAGGTCGAGGCTGTGATTGCTGCTGCAGAGATGAGGAAGCTCTCCTGGAGAGAGGCTCATGGTTGGTGTGTGGGCAGGGGGAAGGTCCTGCAGGCAAAGCTGGAGCTGTGCAGCCAGGCCAGGGGAGTCTCTTTGTTTGCCACCAGGTCACTGTGACAACCTATGGCATCTCTTGATGGCCATCAGAGAGCCTCTTTGGGCTGGGGACTGGAGTGAGTAGTGGCAAGAGCCAAGTCCCTGCCTGAAGGTGCCTGTGGCAGCAGTGGAGTCCCTTCCACAGGGCAGTTTGAAGACTCAGCTGGGCCAGCTCGGTTCAGCTCCCACTCTCATCTAGACAGGTTGGACCAGATGGTCCTTGGGCTCCTTCCCAACCTGGCATGCTGGGATTCTGTGCCTGAAAGAGGAGCAGCAGAGCAGATGTCTTGGTGCTCTTCTCGTGGTGGGCTCTGGGTTGAGTGAGCTCCCCCTGGAAGCTGAGGGAATTAGCCCCAGTGATGCTGACCTGGCTCTTAGGTGCTGGGGTGCTCAAGTGTGAGAGGGCCTTCAGGAGGAACTGGGAGAGCTCAGATGAGGTCTTTCAGGACAGAGAGTTCAGATGAGGTCCTTCAGGAGAGACAGGGAGAGCTCAGGTGAAGTCCTTCAGGAGGGAGAGGGAATGCTCAGATGAGGTCCTTCAAGAGGAACTGGGAGGGCTCAGATGAGATCCTTCAGGAGGGACAGGGAGAGCTCAGATGAGGCCATTCAGGAGGGACAGGGAGAGCTCAGATGAGGCCATTCAGGAGGGACAGGGAGAGCTCAGATGAGATCCTTCAGGAGGGACAGGGAGAGCTCAGATGAGATCCTTCAGGAGGGACAGGGAGAGCTCAGATGAGGCCATTCAGGAGGGACAGGGAGAGCTCAGATGAGGCCATTCAGGAGGGACAGGGAGAGCTCAGATGAGATCCTTCAGGAGGGAGAGGGAGAGCTCAGATGAGGCCATTCAGGAGGGACAGGTAGAGCTCAGCTGAGGCCATTCAGGAGGGACAGGCAGAGCTCAGATGACAGCACCTGCAGCACAGTGTCAGAGCAGCTCTTCCCTCTGTCTGTCTGCTGTTTCTCCTCTGCTCCACCCTGTCAGGTTGAGCTTTCCACTTTAATCCACTTTCTCCTCTGCTGAAACCCATTAAAATCCGCCCCAGCCCCAGCCCAACCTGCTGGAGGAGAAGCAGATTGAGTTCCCCTTCCCTGGCATCGTTCAAGGAGAGGTTTGTTTGTCGAGACTCAGTGCCTGAGGGGAAGCCTCTCAGAGCCTGGAAGTCCTGAAAAAGGACTTAATGAAGAAGTCGATGAAGCTGCCTCTGCCCCTGCCTTTGGTGCCAGGGGTGCTGCTGCTGCTGCTGCTGCCCATCTTGGTGGGACTCAACCTTCCCTTCTTAATCACCCCACAGGTTTCTGTCCTAATTGCTGGCCAGGGTGGGTCTGCCTGGGTCAAGGTGGTGACTGGCTTAGAGAATCAGAGAGTTGTTTAGCTTGGAGAAGACCTCTGAGGTCATTGAATTCAGTCCCCAGTCCAACCCCACCATGGCCACAAGGTTCTGGAACACCTCCAGGGATTTCCTAGAGTGGTTGGGGTTGGAAGGGACCTTTGAGATCAGTCAGTGCCAACCCCTCTGCCATGGGCAGGGACACCTCCCACCAGCCCAGGAGTGCTCAAGATCTCATCTTAGAATCCTAGAACCCAGCAGGCTGGCAGAGAGCTCCAAGCTCCCCCAGCCCAGCCTGGCACCCAGCCCTGCCCAACCAACCACACCATGGCACTCAGTGCCCCAGCCAGGCTTGGCTGCAACACCTCCAGCCATGGGCACTGCACTGGGGCTGTGAGAGAGGTTCCTCCCACCTGCCTTCTGAGGGCACCAAGTGGAGCCCAAGGAGGCTACCAACAAGGGGAACCTAGGGAGGCTCACCCAAGGTGGGAAGAGAGCTCCAAGCTCCCCCAGCCCAGCCTGGCACCCAGCCCTGCCCAACCAACCACACCATGGCACTCAGTGCCCCAGCCAGCCTTGGCTTCAACACCTCCAGCCATGGGCACTGCACCACCTCCCTGGGCAGCCCATTCCAGTGCCAATCACTCTCTCTGCCAGGAACTTCCTCCTCACATCCAGCCTGAGCCTGCCCTGCCACAGCTTCAGGCTCTGTCCCCTTCTTCTGTTGCTGGCTGCCTGGCAGCAGAGCCCAACCCCACCTGGCTACAGCCTCCCTGCAGGCAGCTGCAGGCAGCAATCAGCTCTGCCCTGAGCCTCCTCTGCTGCAGGCTGCACCCCCCCAGCTCCCTCAGCCTCTCCTCACAGGGCTCTGCTCCAGGCCCCTCCCCAGCCTTGCTGCCCTGCTCTGGGCACCTGCCAGCACCTCAGCAGCTCTCTGCAATGGAGGAGCCCAGAGCTGGGCACAGCACTGCAGGGGTGGCCTGAGCAGTGCTGAGTACCCTCCAGCAGAGGGGACATCCACAGCCTCCTCGGGCAACCCACTGCAGTGTCTCCTACCCTCACTCTCGAGTATCTCTTCCTCCTCTTCACTCTAACCCCCTCCCCCCACCTCTCTCCTGGAGCTCCTGGAGCGTTCATGCATGCGGAGGGTCCCTCCTGGCCCTGGGCTCACAGCAGCATCTCAAGCCCCATTTTCCTCTTGCGTGCTTGCTTCAGCTCCTCCGTCTTTGTGCTGCGGGGGAGGGAGGGCAGCCCCCAGCCCTCGTTAGTCCATCGTTTCGCAGCATCACGGTCATGACTTTCATTGGAATGATCAGCTCAGCCTTTGTCATTCTTCAGCCCTTCTGCACAGCTGCGCTGCAAGGAGCTGCCTGCTTTATGGCTCGGAACGGGGCTGTCGCTTCCAATCCTCTCTCAGACCATTATCTCCCTTTGATGCTTTTGAAGAGCCAGCGATATGTTAATTCTACCTTGGACCTCTCCTCTTCCCTCCCCTCTCTCTACAAATCCATCCTTGCCAGCCTGGCTGGCTGCCAAGCTGCACACCGGGGAGCTGGGCACAGCCCTTGGGGCTTCTCTCTCCTCCATCTCCCGGCCAAGGTTCTGCAGGAGCTGGTGGGAGGTGGCTGCGGTGTTGCTCTGGTCCCCTTTTCGCTGCCCTCTGGTCCCCTTCTCACTGCCTTTTGATTCCCTTCTCACTGTTTTCTGGTCCCCTTCTCTCTGCCTTTGGTCCTCTCCTCTCTGCCTTTGGTCCTCTCCTCTCTGCCTTTGCTCCCCTTCTCTCTGCCTTTTAATTCCCTTCTCTCTGCCCTTTGGCCCCCTTCTCTCTGCCCTTTGGCCCCCTTCTCTCTGCCCTTTGGCCCCCTTCTCTCTGCCCTTTGGCCCCCTTCTCTCTGCCCTTTGGTCCCCTTCTCTCTGCCATCTCACCCCGGGGTGGGGGTGGTACCTGTGCCCCTCGTCCCATCACCTATTTCAAACCCACAGCAGCAAATCCTTCATCCCCTTCCCATCACCACCAGCTGCTCGTCCCCACCTCCTCCCCCTCCCACTACACCTGGAGAACACCCCCCCCCCCCCGAGGAGCCCCTGGGGGGCATCATCTCAAACCCACACAAGTAAATCCTTCATCCCCTTTCATCCAACCCAGCCGGTAGCTACTTCCCCCACCCCCACCCCCCCTCCAGAGACCTCCCCCCGACCTGAGGAGCCCCTGGGGGCATGGCTATGCTGCCTGTACCCCCCCATCCTCCCCCACTTAGCTCCTTTGTGCACTGAATGACTGCAGTGAGCCTCCACCGAGAGCTTTTGGAGGGGGCTGGAGGTTGAGCCCACGGCAGGACCGGGCTGGGCAAGGAGCCTGCGCTGCAGCAGTGCCTGCAAGGACCAGATGGAGCCCTCCCCCCCCCCGAAAAGGTCTCTGTGCTGGTGGCCATTGCCCACTTGGCCCTGGTAGACGGCACCAGATTGGCAGCCCTGGCTGCTCCTGCCTGCTGCCATGGCTCCTGTGCCCATCCCAGCACTCATGGAATTCTGGAACCAGAGAGTTAACAGCATCATGGAATGGTTTGGGTTGGAAAAGAGCTTTCAGCTCATGCAGCCCAACCATCCTCTAGCTCTGCCGAGGCTGGGGCTAAGCCACAGCCCTCAGCACCACAGCTCTGCCTCCCTGAAACCCCTCCAGAGATGGGCATTCAGCCACCTCCCCTGGCAGCCTGTGCCAGGCTCTGAGAACCCTTCCAGTGAAGAAGATTCCTCTGATGTCCAACTTAAACCTGCCCTGGGGCTCCTTGGGGTCGTTTTCTCTCCTCTCCTTTGTTCCTGTAAACCCAACCCACCCTAGGGCTGAGTCCCACCCAACCCATCCTAGGGTTGGGTCCCCTCCAACCCAACCCATCCTACGATTGGGTCCCCTCCAATTCATCCTAGGGTTGGGTCCCCTCCAACCCAACCCATCCTAGGGTTGGGTCCCCTCCAGCCAAACCCATCCTAGGATTGGGTCCCCTCCAATTTGTCCTAGGGTTGGGTCCCCTCCAACCCAACCCATGCTAGGATTGGGTCCCCTCCAACCCAACCCATCCTAGGGTTGGGTCCCCTCCAATTCATCCTAGGGTTGGGTCCCCTCCAGCCCAACCCATCCTAGGGTTGGGTCCCCTCCAATTCATCCTAGGGTTGGGTCCCCTCCAATTCATCCTAGGATTGGGTCCCCTCCAACCCAACCCATGCTAGGGTTGGGTCCCCTCCAATTCATCCTAGGGTTGGGTCCCCTCCAATTCATCCTAGGATTGAGTCCCCTCCAACCCAACCCATCTCAGGACTCCATGGAGTGCTGCCTGCAGGGACCAGGCAGGAGTTCTCTGGGTGTGCTGGTGGAGAGAAGCAGCTGCTAGCTGGGGCGAGTGTGATGATGGAAGGGGATGAAGGACTTACTGATGCCCACTGGAATTGGGCTGCCAGGAGTTAAGGACCCCTCCTGTAGCTTTTGTTGGGAGGTGGCATCTGAGGCCGGGCAGGGAGAGCTGTGCCAAGGGCTGTGAGCAGCAGCAGGGTGACAAAACTGCTGCCCTCTGCAAGCTCCACTCGAGACGCAGCTGCAGCCAGGCAGGCAGGGCACGTCCAAGCCTCCCGAGGCTGATGCAATCCTGCTCACCTCCCAGAGCCACAGAGATGCTTCCTGCAGCTCCTCCAGCCCAGCAGGAGCCTGCTGCTGGCTCTGCAGCCAGCACAGCCTCGCCTTCTGCCCCCGGGCTTGGCTGCTTTACCTTGGCATCCAGCAGTGCTGCCATCTGGGCTTTACCCCCCGTGTGTGGCCAGGGAGGTGCTGGGGCTGTCAGCCTTGCTTTGTGCCCAGCATCTTGCCCAGGGCATCTTATGGCTGGCATTTTGTCCCCAGCATCTTGCCCTGCCTCTTTTGCCCTCTGATCTTCTGCCCCCCAGCATCTTGCCCTGCCTGTTTGCCCCCTGCTCTTCTGCCCCCCAGCATCTTGCCCTGCCTCTTTTGCCCCCTGATCTTCTGTCCCCAGCATCTTGCCCTGGCATCTTGAGCCTGGTGCCTTGCCCTCAGCATTTTGCCCCTGGTAGCTTGTGTTCAGCATCTTTCCCCCCTAGCTTGCCCTGGCATCTTGCCCCCAGCATCTTCCACCCAGCATCTTGCCCCTGGCATCTTGTGTCACAGCATCTTCCCCTCCATCATCTTTTGCCCACTACCTTGCTGGGATGTGAGGTGGACAAGCACAGGATGCCCAGGAGCCAGCAATGTGCCCTCATGCCCAAGGAGGTCAAAGGAGCCTTGGGGTGCATCCAGAGAGTGTGGCCAGCAGGCTGAGGGAGGTTCTGCTGCCCTTCTGCTCAGCCCTGCTGAGGCCACATCTGGGGTACTGGGACCAGCTCTGGGCTGCCCAGGTCAAGAGGGGCAGGGACTTGCTGGAGAGGGCACAGCAAAGGGCTGCAGAGATGCTGAGGGCACCTGGAGCAGCTCTGTGAGGAGGAGAGGCTGAGTTGGGGCTGTGGAGCCTAAAGAAGAGCAGCCTGAGGGGGGCTGAGCAGTGCTGAGCAATCCTTCAAGGGTGGGGGGCAGCAGGATGGGGCCAGGCTGCTGCCAGTGGTGCCCAGTGCCAGGACAAGGGGCAATGGGCACAGAGTGGAACATGAGGAGGAGCTTCTGGAACTGAAGGGTGCTGAGCCCTGGAGCAGGCTGCCCAGAGAGGTGCTGGAGTCTCCATCTCTGGAGAGCTTCCAGCCCCACCTGGCTGTGCTCCTGAGTGCCCTTCTCTAGGTGACTCTGCCCTGGCAGGGGACTTGGCCTGGCTGTGCTCCAGAGGTCCCTTCCAACCTTCCAGTGCTGGGATCCTGGGATCCTGCTGGTTGTTATCTAACTGTGCCTGGTAATCACAGCCCTGGTTTGCTATTTCTGGTGCTGCCTCTGAGTCATGATGTGCCCTTGGAGAAGACCTTTGTGCCTCCAGGCTTGGCTGAGGTGGAAGTTCTGCACTCCTTGGCCTTGTGCTGCCATTCAGGCAGACTTGGGCAGGCTGAGGGGTGGGCAGGGAGACACTGAATGAAAGGCAACAAGGACAAGGGCAGAGCCTGGCACCTGGGAAAGAACAACCCCAGGGAGCAGGTTGGGGACTGAGCTGTTGGAAGGCAGCAAAGGGGAGAAGGATTTGGGGGTGCTGGTGGGTGGGAGGGTGAGCATGAGCCAGCAATGAGCTCTGGTGAGCAGGAGGGGCAGTGCCAGCCTGGGGTGGGTTAGAAGGGCTGTGGTTGGTAGGTCGAGAGAGGTTCTCCTGCTCCTCTGCTCTGCCCTGCCCTGCCCTGCCCTGCTGAGGCTGCATCTGGAGTGCTGTGTCCAGTTCTGGGCCCCCCAGTTCCAGAGGGACACAGAACTGCTGGAGAGAGTCCAGCACAGAGCCACAGAGATGCTGAAGGGAAGGGAACAGCTCTGCTAGGAGCAGAGCCTGAGGGAGCTGGGGCTGGAGCTGGGAGAGGAGGAGCTGAGAGGTGACCTCAGCAGTGGGTATCAATGTGTGCAGGTGAGTGCCAGGAGGCTGCAGCCAGGCTCTGCTGGGTGATGCCAGTGCCAGGCCAAGGGGCACTGAGTGGAAGCTGAGGCAGAGGAAGCTTCATTTAAACAGGAGGAGGAATTTTTTTCCCTGTGAGGGTGGCAGAGCCTGGCACAGGCTGCCCAGGGGGGCTGTGGAGTCTCCCTCTCTGCAGATATCCAAACCCTGCCTGGATGTGTCCCTGTGGGATCTGGGGTAGGAGATCTGCTCTGGCAGAGCACCTCCAAGGAGGAGGCATGGTGGTGAGGATGAGGATGAGGATGATAATGGTGATGATGATAGAATCATCCACTGGTTGGGTTGGGAGGGGCCTTCAGGACCATTCAGTTCCAACCCCCCCCCCCCAAGCCACTAGGGACACCTCTCAGGTTGCTTGAGGCCTCATCCAACCTGGCTTTGAGCAGCTCCAAGGAGGGGGCATGGTGGTGTTGATGATGATGATGATGGTAGTGGTGATGATGATGGTATTAATAATGATGATGATGATGATGATGATGATGATGAAGAAGAAAAATCACCCTCTAAGCCACAAAGAGTTTTTTGCAGCCCCTGTGCTTGTGGTGGGGCCATAAATGCTGCAAAGCCAAGGGCTGGGGTGAGGGTGAGAGGGGAGGAAGGAGCAGGTCAGGACTCTGACCCCCTCCCCCCTCAAAAAGAAGCTGCTCTGCACCCAATTCCTCCTACCCCACCCTGATGGCATTCCCAACACTTCCCCTTCCCACGGAGGTGGATCCCACCTCTTGGTACCATCCCTAATGTCCCTCCTGCTGGGCACCTGCCAGAGGCTTGGCTGCTGCTGCCCACACTGAGCTGGGGTTGGGGGTCTGATGGGCATCCCAGAGTGGCATGAAGCTGAAGCTGCTGTGCCAGGTACATGCCCTGCACCTCCAGGTGGCAGGAAGCTGATGCTGCTGTGCCAGGTGCATGCCCTGCACCTCCAGGTGGCAAGAAGCTGATGCTGCTGTGCCAGGTACATGCCCTGCACCTCCAGGTGGCAGGAAGCTGAAGCTGCTGTGCCAGGTGCATGCCCTGCACCTCCAGGTGGCAGGAAGCTGATGCTGCTGTGCCAGGTGCATGCTCTGCACCTCCAGGTGACATAGAGCTGATGCTGCTGTGCCAGGTGCATGCTCTGCACCTCCAGGTGGCATGAAGCTGATGCTGCTGTGCCAGGTGCATGCCCTGCACCTCCAGGTGGCAGGAAGCTGATGCTGCTGTGCCAGGTGCATGCCCTGCACCTCCAGGTGGCAGGAAGCTGATGCTGCTGTGCCAGGTGCATGCTCTGCACCTCCAGGTGGCAGGAAGCTGATGCTGCTGTGCCAGGTGCATGCCCTGCACCTCCAGGTGGCAGGAAGCTGAAGCTGCTGTGCCAGGTGCATGCCCTGCACCTCCAGGTGGCAGGAAGCTGCTTGTGCTGCTGCTGTGCCTGCTCTGAAGGGTTTCCTTTGTCCCCAGCCTGTCCCAGTGCCATGCACTGGAGATGCCCAGCCCGGATGTGCCTTTGGGTACCACTTTGTCCTCTGAGGACTTGCTGAGCTCCTGCAGCCCCATCCAGGCTGTCCAAGCCCTTTGCTGCTGCCCTGGGAAGGGGAAGCCACCAAACCTCCGACCCTATGCTGTGTCCCCCAGCCCCACTGTGGGTGCTGCACTGAGCCACTCCCCCCCCCCCCCCAGCTCGGAGCATCCTCAGCACTTGCGGTGCCATCTCCTGCTGGTGGTTCTCAGTGGGTGGCACAGGAGGAGGAGGAGGGGAAAGCTCCTGAGCTTCCCTCCAGCTGGCTGGGCTGGAAGCTGTGCCAGCTCCTGTCACTGCCTGGAGCACATCGATTTGACACCTGTGGAGAGGCAGCAGAGGGGAAGGGAGGAGCAGGGGCAAAGAGCAGGGATTGGAAGATCCCATTCCAAACCCAGCCCCTTCCACCACCCCCCCTGAAAGCAGCAGGATAAAGCTTCAGCAACCCTGTGGGGAGGGGGCTGGAAGCAGAAGTAGCACAGGTGGAAGTGGGCACAAGCCAAGCTCAGGAGGTGCAGCAAGACCAAGGGCAAGGTCCTGCAGCTGGGTGGAGGCAATGCCAAGCACCAATCCAAGCTGGGCAGTGCCAGGCTAAAGAGCAGCCCTGAGGAGAGGGACTTGGGGGTGCTGCTGGAGGAGAAGCTCAGCAGGAGCCAGCAGTGTGCACTTGCAGCCCAGAGAGCAACCAGAGCCTGGGCTGCAGCAGCAGCAGTGTGGCCAGCAGGGCCAGGGAGGGGATTCTCCTCCTCTGCTCTGCTCTGCTGAGACCCCACCTGGAGTCCTGCAGCCAGCTCTGGAGCCCCTGGGACAAGAGGGCTGTGGAGATGCTGGAGAGTGTCCAGAGCAGGGCCAGGAGGATGCTCAGAGGCTGCAGCAGCTCTGCTGTGAGCACAGACACAAAGAGTTGGGGCTGTGCAGGCTGGAGCAGAGGAGGCTCCCAGGGGACCTTCTGGTGGCCTTCCAGGGTCTGAAGGGGGCTCCAAAAAAGCTGGGGAGGGACTTTTGAGGCTGTGAGGGAGTGGCAGGAGTGGGGGGGATGGAGCAGAGGTGGAGGTGGGGAGAGTGAGGCTGGAGGTGAGGAGGAAGTTGTTGAGCAGGAGAGTGGTGAGAGCCTGGCAGGGGTTGCCCAGGGAGGTGGTTGAGGCCCCATGGCTGGAGGTGTTTGAGGCCAGGCTGGCTGAGGCTGTGTGCAGCCTGCTCTAGGGTAGGGTGTCCCTGGGCATGGCAGGGGGAGGTTGGCACTGCCTGCTCCTTGTGCTCCCTTCCAGCCCTGCCTGATTCTAAGTTGGAACTCAACAACACTCCAGAGGGACTCCAAAAGTCCAAGTGGGATCTTAATGATCTTTTTGTTGTTGTTTTGTTTTTCCTTCTCTTGGTTCTTCTCTCCTTAGCAACCCAACTACTGGAGCTTTAAGGTCAGTACCTTCTGCTTTTTACCCCCTTCCCCCTCCTTGCTTCTGTCTCCACTGCATGCATGGAGTCCTCCAGCCTTGCTTCATCTCTGTGCCCATGCCCAGGGCAGTTGGACCCTGAGGGTTCTGGCCTGTGCCCAGGGGGAGTTTTGTTTGCAGCTCAGCAGTGGTTGGAGCTCCTCAGAGGGGTTTTATTTTGGGCCCCTCTGGGTTGAGTTGTTGTGCAGGTGCAGAGCTGTTGGCTGACAGGGGTGAAGCCCTGGGAGCTTGCTGAGGTCAGCACCAGCACCACCTCTGGCCTCCTTGAGACCATCATCATCATCATCATCCTCCTCATCATCTTCCCTGGCCTCTTTGAGACCATTATCATAATTCATGGCCTCCTTTGGACCAGCAGCAGCAGCCCTGACCTCCTTTAGACCATCACCACCACCCCTGGCCTCCTTTAGTCCATCACCCCTGGCCTCTTTTAGTCCATCACCATCACCCCTGGCCTCCTTTAGTCCACCACTATCATCCCTGGCCTCCTTCAAACCATCACCATCACCCCTGGCCTCCTTTAGTCCACCACTATCACCCCTGGCCTCCTTCAAACCATCACCATCACCCCTGGCCTCCTTTAGTCCACCACTATCACCCCTGGCCTCCTTCAAACCATCACCATCACCCCTGGCCTCCTTTAGTCCACCACTACCACCCCTGGCCTCCTTCAGACCACTACCACCACCCCTGGCCTCTTTTAGTCCATCACCATCACCCCTGGCCTCCTTTAGTCCATCACCATCACCCCTGGCCTCCTTTAGTCCATCACCATCACCCCTGGCCTCCTTCAGACCATCACCACCATCACTCCTCCTGTCCTCCTTCAGACCTCCTCCCCACAGCCCCATCCTGCTGCTTTAGAGTCAGTGCTGGGAGCAGGGCAGGAGTGAGCCTGATCTGGGCTGGCTTTGGAAGGTTACCTGTGGAGCTCCCAGGCAGGGAGCTGAGGCTTGCTCTGATTTCCAGCCTCCTCCTCCTCCTCTTCCTCACCTGAGAGCTGCTGAGCAAAGCTTCGTCCCTCCCCTTGAGCACAGCCTCTTGTGGGTGCCCTTGCCAAGCTCTGGCACCTGCTGTGCTTCTCCCCACCCCTCATATCCAACACTCAACCACCTGCCCAGCACCAATTCCCCCTTCCAGCTCCTCACCTCCTCTCTCAGGCTTCCTCATTCCAGGCTTATCCCACACTGATGGGGCAGGAGATGAGCTCAGGGATTGCTCTGCTGGGTGCTGTGGGAGGGGAAGGGGACAGCTCTGTCCTGCCTTGGCCATCATCATCTGTGTCTCCATCCTCTGCTCTGTCACCTTGGGGGGTTTGGTGCCAGCTGGGGTGGGGCAGGGAGGCTGCTGGCAGAAGCTTTGGAGTTTGCTTTGGTCCACCAAGAGCTCAGTGCTCAGCCTCAGCTCTTGCAGCCCAGGCAAAGGCTGGGGGCAGGCTGAGCCCTGGCAGCACCCAGGGGCAGGCTGAGCCCTGGCAGCACCCAGGGGCAGGCTGGCTCCTGGCAGCACCCAGGGGCAGGCTGGCTCCTGGCAGCACCCAGGGGCAGGCTGGCTCCTGGCAGCACCCAGGGGCAGGCTGACTCCTGGCAGCACCCAGGGGCAGGCTGACTCCTGGCAGCACCCAGGGGAGGCTGACTCCTGGCAGCACCCAGGGGCTGGGTGGCTCCTGGCAGCACCCAGGGGCTGGGTGAGCTCTGGCAGCACCCAGGGGGAGGCTGAGCCCTGGCAGCACCCGGGGGGAGGCTGAGCCCTGGCAGCACCCAGGGGCTGGGTGAGCCCTGGCAGCACCCAGGGGCAGGCTGGCTCCTGGCAGCACCCAGGGGCAGGCTGAGCCCTGGCAGCACCCAGGGGCAGGCTGAGCACTGGCAGCACCCAGGGGCTGGGTGAGCCCTGGCAGCACCCAGGGGCAGGCTGGCTCCTGGCAGCACCCAGGGGCTGGGTGGCTCCTGGCAGCACCCAGGGGCAGGCTGAGCCCTGGCAGCACCCAGGGGCAGGCTGGCTCCTGGCAGCACCCAGGGGCTGGGTGAGCCCTGGCAGCACCCAGGGGCAGGCTGGCTCCTGGCAGCACCCAGGGGCTGGGTGAGCCCTGGCAGCACCCAGGGGCGGGCTGAGCCCTGGCAGCACCCGGGGGGAGGCTGAGCCCTGGCAGTACCCAGGGGGAGGCTGAGCCCTGGCAGCACCCAGGGGCAGGCTGGCTCCTGGCAGCACCCAGGGGCAGGCTGGCTCCTGGCAGCACCCAAGGGCTGGGTGAGCCCTGGCAGCACCCGGGGGCAGGCTGAACTCTGGCAGCACCCAGGGGCTGGGTGAGCCCTGGCAGCACCCAGGGGCAGGCTGAGCCCTGGCAGCACCCAGGGGCAGGCTGAACTCTGGCAGCACCCAGGGGCAGGCTGAGCCCTGGCAGCACCCGGGGGCAGGCTGAGCCCTGGCAGCACCCGGGGGCAGGCTGAACTCTGGCAGCACCCAGAGGCTGGGTGAGCCCTGGCAGCACCCAGGGGCAGGCTGAGCCCTGGCAGCGCCCAGGGGCAGGCTGAGCCCTGGCAGCACCCAGGGGCAGGCTGAACTCTGGCAGCACCATGGGGAAGGCTGAGCCCTGGCAGCACCCGGGGGCAGGCTGAGCCCTGGCAGCACCCAGGGGCAGGCTGAGCCCTGGCAGCACCCAGGGGCAGGCTGAGCCCTGGCAGCACCTCACGAACAGCTGCGCTGCTGCCTGGCAGGCTGCAGTACGCATGTCACCGCCTCTCCCCTTCCTCCTCCCTCCTCCTCCTCCTCCTCCTCCTCTCCCAGGGATGCTGTGGCAACACTTCAAGGTCAGGCATTGTTGCTGCCTGACCTTGGGGCTGGTTGTTGCTGGTGCCTTTGCTCTGGCCCTGGCTCAAGAGGCAGGAGGAGCTTGGGGGAGTGGGGGAGCAAGGAGCAGCTGTGCCGCACTGGTTCCTGCACTCCTCTCACTCCTGCAGCAAGCAGCAATTTGTGGCTGAGCAGCAGAAACCTTCAGCAGCTGCCTGAGCTCCCTCCCCAGCCACTTCCAGCTCTCAGGGACATCCCTGGCACTGGGCTTGGGGTGGTGGAGGAGGAGGAGGGAGGAAGGCACCAAAAAAACCCTCCTCAGAGTTCTGTTTTCTTTCCCTTTGTTGTTTCTCACCACTGGGGAAGAAAGGGAGGAAGGAGCAGCCCAGAAAGCTTCCTCCTGAGATGTGTTTTTGGGGGGGGGGGTGGGGGATGGGGAGGGCTTTGCAGCCACAGGGGGTGGGAGAATTTTGCCAAGTGAAGCATCTTTAAGGCTTGGATCTGCTGGGGGGGGGTGGGGAATGGGGGTTGAGGTTTAATCACCTCCAGCTTCCCACTGGGGGCAGGTCCCCAGCTGCCTGACCCCACTGCTAAGTGGGTATGAAGCAGCAGCAGCAGCTAAGGAGAGCCCTGGGCAGGGGGGGGAAGGCTGAGCTCAGCAGGCAGGTGTTGAGGGGGGGGGGACAGGGGGAGGGGAGCTTGCTGGAGGCCACCACAGCCACCTGTGTCCCCTGGGGTCTTGTGTTAGCTGCAGGCTTGGCCTCCAGCTGCTTCCCACCTCCCCCCACTGCTCTCTCCCCAGACTAGAAGTGCCAGGGCCCTGTTTGGTTCCCTGCCTGTGCCCAGCTGCCAGCCTCCACCCCAGGGCTCAGCTCCTCTCCAGCCCTTGGCCAAGGAGTTGGGGGAGCTGCAGCCAGAGCCCCAACTGCTGGGGGATGGAGGAGGTCTGAGGGGAGGATGGAGAAGGTCAGAGGAGGGGATGGAGGAGGTCAGAGGGGAGATGGAAGAGATCAGAGGGGAGATGGAAGAGATCAGAGGGGAGATGGAAGAGATCAGAGGAGGGATGGTGGAGATCAGAGGGGAGATGGAGATCAGAGGAGGGGAAAGGAGGAGATCAGAAGGGAGATGGAAGAGATCAGAGGAGGGGAATGGAGGAGATCAGAGGAGGGGATGGAGGAGATCAGAAGGGAGATGGAAGAGATCAGAGGAGGGGAATGGAGGAGGTCAGAGGAGGGGATGGAGGAGATCAGAAGGGAGATGGAAGAGATCAGAGGAGGGGAATGGAGGAGATCAGAGGAGGAGATGGAGGAGGTCAGAGGAGGGGATGGAGGAGATCAGAGGAGGGGATGGAGGAGGTCAGAGGAGGGGATGGAGGAGATCAGAGGAGGGGATGGAGGAGGTCAGAGGAGGGATGGTTGAAATCAGAGGGGAATGGAGGAGATCACAGGAGGGATGGAGGAGGTCAGAGGGGAGATGGAGGTCAGAGGAGGGGAATGGAGGAGATCAGAGGGTGGAATGAGCAGCTAAGAGAGCTGGGGTGGCTCAGGCTGGAGGAAGGGAGGCTGAGAGAGACTTCACTGATCTCAACAGCTCCCTGAGAGGAGGCTGGAGCCAGGTGGGGGCTGTGCTCTGCTGCCTAGGAGCAAGGCATGAGGGGAAATGGCTTTAAGTTGCCCCAGGGGAGATTTAGGTTGGACAGGAGAAGACATTTCGTGACTGGAAGGGTTCTCAGAGCCTGGCACAGGCTGCCCAGGGAGGTGCTGGAATTGCCACCCCTGCAGAGGGGTTCCAAAGGTGCAGAGAGGTGGTGCTGAGGGCCAGGGCTTAGCCCCAGCCTTGGTGGAGCCAGAGAATGGTTGCAGTGGATGATCTGAAAGCTCTTTTCCAACCCAGATGTCTCTGAGATGACTCTCTGGGCTTGTGCCACCTTGCCAGGGAGGTGGTTTGCTGCTGCTGGGCACCCCAGGACCTGCTCTCCTCCTGCCCCTGGCATCCCTTATCTGGCTGGGACAGGGCAGTGGCAGGTGGAGGCTGCAATGTGGAGCTCTCCAGGCATGGCTTTAGGGGCAGGGGGGTTGCTGCATGGCTGTGGTTGTTGGATCCTGCTGTTGGAGAGGAGCAGCAGTTCTTGGGGGGGTGGTGGAGGTGGTGCAGAGGGGCCCAGGAGACTGAGCTGTGCCCTGGCACTGTGTCCTCTGCTGCCTTCCTCTTGTCTGTGGGTCCTGCTGCTGCCACCACTCTGCTCCATCCTCCTGCCCCTGGCATCTGTGGTCTGAGCCAGCCCTGCTCAGCTCACAGCTGGCTCAGGTTGTGTGCTCTGTGGGCATCGTTGCTTTGCTGGTGCCCAGAGTGCCTCAGCTGGGCAACTTGGTGCCCATCCACCTCCCCATCACCTGAACCAGCCCCACCTGACAGCCACCACCAGCCCAAAGCCACCTTCTGGGTGCCCATCCACCTCCCCATCACCTGAACCAGCCCCACCTCACAGCCACCACCAGCCCAAAGCCACCTTCTGGGTGCCCATCCACCCCCTAATCACCTGAACCAGCCCCACCTCACAGCCACCACCAGCCCTAGGGTGACCCAAAGCCACCTTCTGGGTGCCCATCCACCCCCTAATCACCTGAACCAGCCCCACCTGACAGCCACCACCAGTCCTGGGGTGACCCAAAGCCACCTTCTGGGTGCCCATCCACCTCCCCATCACCTGAACCAGCCCCACCTCACAGCCACCACCAGTCCTGGGGTGACCCAAAGCCACTTTCTGGGTGCCCATCCACCCCCTAATCACCTGAACCAGCCCCACCTGACAGCCACCACCAGTCCTGGGGTGACCCAAAGCCACTTTCTGGGTGCCCATCCACCCCCTAATCACCTGAACCAGTCCCACCTCACAGCCACCACCAGTCCTGGGGTGATTCACAGCCACCACCAGCCCTAGGGTGACCCAAAGCCACCTTCTGGGTGCCCATCCACCCCCTAATCACCTGAACCAGCCCCACCTCACAGCCACCACCAGCCCTGGGGTGACCCAAAGCCACTTTCTGGGTGCCAGCCTCTCTGGGGCAGGAGCTTCTCAGCTTGGAGGGGAGAGGACTTCAGGGGCACATCCCTGGACCTCCTGTGGGGAGGCTCCAATTGCTCCCCCGGGATGCAGCACTGAGGTCCGGGGGCTCCTGCTGTGTTAATGGGGTGGGCTGGCTGCTGGCTGGCACTCGTGGGCTGGAGGAGGGGGGGGAGGGAGTGAGGGCAAAGCCTCAGAGGAGCTCTTTTTGGTCTTCAGAAGAAGATCAGAGAGGCTCCAGCAAAAGCTGGTGGGAAAAAAGGGACTGGGAGGTGGAAAGGAGGAAGCAGCAGGGGGGAGGGGGAGGCTGTGGCAGCCACCTCGGGCTGGCCCTGCGCAGCTTCGGCCCCAGCAGCAGGCACAGGATCGTGGAACCGTTTGGGTTGGAAGAGACCTTTCAGGGCGTGGAGCCCAACCCTGAACTCAGCACTGCCAGGGCAGCCCCAGACCATGCCCCTCAGCACCGCTGCTCCATGGCTCCCCTCCTGTTTCCCTCCCCTCCTGTTTTCCTCCCCTCCTGTTTTCCTCCCCTCCTTTTTTCCTCCCCTCCTTTTTTTCCTCCCCTCCTTTTTTTCCTCCCCTCCTTTTTTTCCTCCCCTCCTTTTTTTCCTCCCCTCCTTTTTTTCCTCCCCTCCTTTTTTTCCTCCCCTCCTTTTTTTCCTCCCCTCCTTTTTTTCCTCCCCTCCTTTTTTTCCTCCCCTCCTTTTTTTCCTCCCCTCCTTTTTTTCCTCCCCTCCTTTTTTCCTCCCCTCCTTTTTTCCCTCCACTCCTTTTTAATTCTCCTTCTTTTTTTCTTCTTCTCCTTTTTTCTCCTCTTTTTTTCTTCTTCCTCTTTTTTTTTCTTCCTCTTTTTTCTTCCTCCTCTTTTTTTTTCCTTCCTCCTCTTTTTTTTCTTCCTCCTCTTTTTTTTTCTTCCTCCTCTTTTTTTTCTTCCTCCTCTTTTTTTTTCTTCCTCCTCTTTTTTCCTCTTCCTCCTCTTTTTTCCTCTTCCGCCTCTTTTTTCCTCTTCCGCCTCTTTTTTCCTTCCTCCTCCTTTTTTTCTTCCTCCATTTTTTCCTTCCCCTTTTCTCTTCTTCTCCTCCCTTCTTCTTTTCCTCCTTTTTTCCTCCCTCTCCTGCTCCCTCTGGCCCCTGTGCCAGGGGTCAGGAGATGAGGATGAGAGGACCTGGCAGATCCTCTCACCCATGGACAGTCCCAGCTCCAGCCCAGCCTTGCTGCTGGCCATGAGACTGCTCCAGCCCTGTGCTTTTGGGAGGAAAAAGGAGTCCTTTTGGGGGGCTAAATGCTTGGCTGGACTCACAGTGAGTTGTGATGGGGCCAGCCCTGGGTGCTGCCTGCTCCTGTACAAGCCTCTCAAGCCCTAGGCAGCTCCTCTGATGCCAACCCTACTGCCCATGCCAAAGAGGGACCAAGAGGGATGTCCCTCCCCCAGCAGCTGGCAATATTCAGGAGGCTGCAGAGGATGCAGGCTGTGAAATCTTCACCAGGCAGGCAAAGGCAGGAGGCTGCTGGTGCAAAAAAGGCAGAAAGGGGACAAGCAGCCCCCAGTGTGCCCACCCCCACCCCCTGAGCTGGCCAGGCCATGCCTGAGGGTTGCTATGCAGCATCTTGGCAATGAGGGTGGGGAAAGACTGGCACAGATTGTGGATGCCCTTTCCTTGGAGGTGCTCAAGGCCAGGTTGGATGGGACCTGGAGCAACCTGGGCTGCTAGGAGGTGTCCCTGGGTGGCAAGGGGTTGGAACTGGCTGATCTTGAAGGTCCTTTCTGTGCCTCTGAAGCCCAAGCAGCTCCTCAGGGCAGGTGTGTGCTGGATGCTGGCATCCCAGGAGTCCCTTTCCAGCCCTGTGTGAGCACCATCAGAAGCCACATCTGGCTGCTGGTAGGAGGCTGTGCACATCTGGAGGTGGAGATGGGGGGGGGGGGGGGAGGGAAACTTCTCTTTGCTTTAGTCAAGGGGTCTGGTTTAAAAACCCTAATCCTCTTGGCAGGCTAATCCTGTTAACATTGAGATCAGGATTAATCCTGGCTTAATCAGGATAATCCTGACAAAATGCTGGGCATTAGACACTGCTTGGAGTCGTGCTGCAGGCAGCCAAGAGCCCTGCCTGGGCTGGGGGGCACCCAGCAAGGGGTTGGGAAGGGGGGGGGGGGGGAAAGGAAGGGAGGAGAGAGGAGCCAGGATCCCCTTGGCTAGAAGAGATTGGAAAGATACAGGTGGATAGAATGGGATGGGTTGGAAAGGAGCTCCAAGATCAGCCAGTTCCAACCCACCCACCCCTGCCAAGCAGGGATGTCTCCCACCAGCTCAGGGCTTGAGCATCAACCTGGCCTTGGACACCTTCAGGGTGTCCATAGCCTTCCTGGGCAGCCTCTGCCAAGGAGGTCCCTACCCTCACTGGCAGGAATTTCTCCCTCATCTCCACTCTCAGTCTCCCCTCTCCCAGCTCAAAGCCATTGGCCCTGTCCTGGCACTCCCAGCCCTTGACCAAAGTCCCTCCTCAGCTCTCCTGGAGCCTTTCCAGGTACTGGAAGGCTGCTTTGAGGTCTCCCTGGAGCCTTCTCCTCTCCAGGCTGAGCAATCCCAGCTTGTTCCCACAGGGGAGGTTCTCCAACCCTCTGATCATCTTCGTGGCCTCCTCTGGACCTGCTCCAGCAGCTCCATGATCTCCCTCTGCTGGGGGCACCACAACTGGATAGTTCTGTGTCCTGCTCAGGGCTGCTGTGCCCCACTCAGGGCTGCTGTGCCCCACTCAGGGCTGCTGTGATCTACTCAGGGCTGCTGTGATCTGCTCAGGGCTGCTGTGATCTGCTCAGGGCTGCTGTGTCCTGCTCAGGGCTGCTGTGTCCTGCTCAGGGCTGCTGCTGTGTCCTGCTCAGGGCTGCTGCTGTGTCCTGCTCAGGGCTGCTGCTGTGTCCTGCTCAGGGCTGCTGCTGTGTCCTGCTCAGGGCTGCTGCTGTGTCCCGCTCAGGGCTGCTGCTGTGTCCCACTCAGGGCTGCTGTGATCTGCTCAGGGCTGCTGTGATCTGCTCAGGGCTGCTGTGTCCCACTCAGGGCTGCTGTGTCCCACTCAGGGCTGCAGTGATCTGCTCAGGGCTGCTGTGCCCCACTCAGGGCTGCTGTGCCCCACTCAGGGCTGCTGTGCCCCACTTCAGGCATGCTCCCTGGGATGGATTTCCAGCCAGCCTGGAGGTGAGGAGGTGTCTGCTGGGGAAGTGTCTCATTACCTGGGCTCTGCTCCTCTTACCAAGCAGCCAGCAGCTCCTCCCCACCTCGCTCTCTGGGAGCAGCAATCATTCAGGCAGGGCAGGATCCCTTGGGAAGAGGCAATGGAGCCCTTCAGGGTGTGCCAGTGTTGGTCTGCCTGGACTGGTGTGAGCTGGGCAGGCCTGGAGGGATCTCGGAGAGGTTCTCCAGACACCAGAGGGAGTTCGTTTTGCAAAGCTCCACTGCCCCACACCCTCACCGCCCTCTCCAGAGCCCCTCCAGCTGCTCCTGGTGCCCAGGAGGGGACAGAGGTGCTGGAGTCTCATCCCAGTATCGAGGAAAGGGGGGAAAGGGAAAGGGAAAAGGGGAAGAGAGGAAGGGGAAGAGGGAAAAGGGAAGACAAAGAGAAGAGAGAAGGGAAGAGGAAGAGAGAAAGAGGGGATAGGGAAGGGAAAGGAAGGGGAAAGGAAGGGAAGGGGAAGAGGAAAAGGAGAAGAGGGAAGGGAAGGGGAAAGAGAGGGAAGGGGAAGGGGAAAAAGAGAAGAGGGAAGGGAAGGGGAAAGAGAGGGAAGGGGAAGAGGAAAAAGAGAAGAGGGAAGGGAAGGGGAAGAGGAAAAAGAGAAGAGGGAAGGGAAGGGGAAAGAGAGGGAAGGGGAAGAGGAAAAAGAGAAGAGGGAAGGGAAGGGGAAGATGAAAAAGAGAAGAGGGAAGGGAAGGGGAAAGAGAGGGAAGGGGAAGAGGGAAAGGAGAAGAGGGAAGAGAAAAGAGTGGGAAGGGGAAGAGGAAAAGTAGAATAGGGAAGGGAAAGGGGAAGGAAGGAGAAGAGGAAAAGTAAAATAGGGAAGGGAAGGGAAGGGAAGGGAAGGGAAGGGAAGGGAAGGGAAGGGAAGGGAAGGGAAGGGAAGGGAAGGGAAGGGAAGGGGAGAGCTAAGTGATGCTGTGGTGGGATCAGGCAGGCAGAGACGTGGGCTGGGGGGAGCTTTCCAGGAGGGGTACCTGAGCACTCTCCCTCCCTGGGCTCTGTTTCTTTAAGAGCTCTCAGAGCTGCTGTGAGAAAATAAAATTAAAGGAGCCAAAAAAGAGCAGGGAGGGGAAAAGGCTCAAATTCCAATGAAACTTTTCCTTGGAGATGCTGCCAGGAGCAGAGCTGCAGGAGGGCAGCACAGATGTTGTTTGTCTCCCTCCCAGCTTTGCTAACAGCTTTATTCACTCCTGACCCTCCCTGCCTGGCAGCACAGAGCTGAGCAGCTCAGGCTCCAGCCCACACCCCCCCCCCTAGACATCCCCCTCCCATCCTTGCTCTCCCCAGGGGGTCTCCCAGACCCATTTGCTGCATCCTTTGCTTTTCCAGTGCCCAGGCATTGGCAGCATCCAACGGGAGAGGTTTTCCCTGGCGCTGAGCATCCCTGGCACATCTCTCTGAGGGTGGATGGAGGAGGTTTGGCTCTGTCTCAGAGCATCCCAGTGGAGGCCTGGAGATGGAGGCTACACCTGCAGAATCCATGGAAAGGCTTTTCCAGGTGTTGGGAAGGGCAAAGAGATCACATCCACTGCTTCTGTTCTTCCCCAGCCTTTGGTTGCTGAGATCTGTTTAGCCAGGGACTGATGTGGACTGGGAGCAGAGGTCTGGGTCAGGCTTACAGAGATGCTTCCCTTCAGCTCTGGCTGGTGGATGTTGATTGTCCCTGCTTGCAGTAGTGTCTCTGTGCTGCCCAGGAGGGGTTGTGCCCTCTAGCTCCAGTGAGCCAAAGGCTGGGAATTCAGGGCAGGAGGGGATGTGCATGGAGGCAGGGGGAGGGAGGCAAGTAATGGCAGAGGGGTGGAGAGGGATGATGGAGAGGAAGGGTCTGAGAAGCATCAGGCAGGGATGGAGAAGGATGATGGAGAGGAAGGGTCCAGGAAGCATCAGGCAGAGATAGAGAAGGATGATGCAGAGGAAGGGTCCAGGAAGCATCAGGCAGGGATAGAGAAGGATGATGCAGAGGAAGGGTCCAGGAAGCATCAGGCAGGGATAGAGAAGGATGATGCAGAGGAAGGGTCCAGGAAGCATCAGGCAGGGATAGAGAAGGATGATGCAGAGGAAGGGTCCAGGAAGCATCAGGCAGGGATAGAGAAGGATGATGAAGAGGAAGGGTCCAGGAAGCATCAGGCAGAGGTGGAGAAGGATGATGGAGAGGAAGGGTCCAGGAAGCATCGGGCAGGGATAGAGAAGGATGCTGGAGAGGAAGGGTCCAGGAAGCATCAGGCAGAGGTGGAGAAGGATGCTGGAGAGGAAGGGCCCAGGAAGCATCAGGCAGGGATGGAGAAGGATGCTGGAGAGGAAGGGTCTGAGATGCATCCAGTAGGACCCCCATTGGAGGGGATCTCATTACCCTTTCCCATGGGATCCTCCCAAGGGATGCTGTGCAGGAGATGATGCAAGAAGGTGCAGCAGCTCAGTCTGGTCCCACAGGGAGAGCCTGGGGTGGCTCAAGCAGCCACAGCAGCACTGCTGGGACCTCCTTCTCCACTGCCAGCAGCAGGGCTGGAGGCTGCCCTGGGTGGGAGATGTTTCTCCTCCTCCCCAGCCCGTGGTGATGCTGAGCTCCTGTGCCCACCCTGAGAGCCCAGCATGGCACCAGATGGGACCCGTGGTCAGATGCTGGATTAAATGATGAGAGGGGGGATTAGGAGAGGGATTAATCCAGATCAGTGTCCAGCTAGGGGCTGGAGCTGAGCTTTCTGGGCTTGGTAAAGCATTGATTGTGTTGCTTTGCCCAGGGCTGTTGCCAGCTCCATGCCAGCTGTTTCCCAACCTGCCCAGGGTGGGGTTTAAGGGGGACTCCTGCCTTTATCCCCATCATGCAGCACAGCAGAGGAGATGCAAAGGCTCAGGAAGTGGGAAGGTGGCAAAGTGGCTGCCCAGCACCTTCACAAGGCTCCCATCCCTCCTGGCAAGGGCGATGCCCACTTGGCCCCAACGCTCTCCACTTCCTCCTCCCTGCCCATGGAACAGGATGGAGAATGAGTTGGGAAGGGGGAGCTGGGGGCTGCCACTGGACCCAAGCCTGCAGCAGCTGCCCAGGGCAGCCCAGGCTGCTTTGTGTAGTGATGGTGGAACCCTGGGAAGAGGCTGAGCTTGAGGACAGAGGCTGCTGGTGGCATTAGCACAGCAAGGGCTTCTCCATCCCAGCTGCAAGTCCAGGTCTGTATTGGTGCTTGTTCTGACTGGTGTTTGGGGGGAGGGGAGGGGGTGAGAGGCTGCCTCTGTGCCAGGGTGGGCTGCAGAGCTGGCAAGAGGAGGAAGGAGAAGCTGTGTACCCTGGGCAGGTCTCAGCAGGGCACTCAGGGGCACACAAACCCCAATTCCTCACCCTCCCTCCACTACTCCCTACCCTCCCTCCACTTCCCCTGCCTGCTGTCCTCGTTGCAAATCATCTTCTGGTGGCTGTCATAGCCCTGGGCACCACGGGTGGCTGAGTGCTGGTGGGAGGGGAGGGATGTGCAGAGAGGGGTCAGGAAGATTCGGGTCTGAAGTGGTTGCTTTCTGCTCGGGTCACATCCAACAGCGCCCTGGGCAGGCAGCAAGGTGCAGGGGCAGGGCTGGCCGAGGCTTGGCCACCTCCGCGGTGCCAAAAGCCTCTGCTGTGTCACCGAGGGTGCCCCTGCAAGGGTCAGGCTTGCTGCTTGCCTTAGGAAGTGACTGGAAATCGTAATGAGCTCTGATGGCTTTGAGCTGTGCCTGGGAGCAGCTGCAGAGTGCTCTGCTCCAGCTTCCTCCCCCCCCCCCCGGAGCCAGGGTCCTGCCATGAGGCACTTTGGGACATGGCTTTTAGTGGCCATGGTGGTGTGGATGGTTGGGACTGGATGATCCTAGAGGGCTTTTTGCAACCTTAATGCTTCTCTGAGCCTTTCTCCAGGTGATATTTCTTGGGTTCTTCTTTCCCATCTTCTCTTTCAAGTGCTCTGAGGGAGGTCCAAAGCTGCTCCTCTGCCCCAACTCTCCCTCCAGGATCTTTCTGCCTCCCTCCAGGATCTTTCTGCCTCCCTCCTTTGTGTTCCTCTTCCTCTTCTGAACTCTTCTCCTCTCCCCATCTCAGCTTTTCATCACGACCAAGCATCTCTTACCCATTCCCTGCCCCAGCAGCATGAGTTTGGTGCCCATCACCATCAGGTCCAAAAGGAAAACTCTGTTCCATGGCCATGTCCCCAAAGCACTGCTGCCACCTCAGCCCCTTCCCTTCTCCAGCCTTCAGCTCCTTCCCTCTTCCAGCTCTGAGGGTTCAGCACTCAAAGGTGGGAAGGGTAAATTGGAGGGAGGAAGAGAGGTGTGGAGTAAGGGAGGGATGGATGGGAAGAAGGGAAGGATGAGGGCAAGGAGAAGGGAGCAAGGTGAAGGGAGGGAAGGATGGGAACAAGAAGGAAGGAAAGGATAGGGACAGAGAGAAAGGAGGGAAGGATGGGGACAGAGAGAAAGGAGGGAAGGATGGGGACAAGGAGGAGGGAAGGATGGGGACAAGGAGAAGGGAGGAAGGATGGAGACAAGGAGAAGGGAGGAAGGATGGGGACAAGGAGAAGGGAGGAAGGATGGGGACAAGAACAAAGGAAGGATGGGGACAAGGAGAAGGGAAGAATAGGGACTGAGAGAAAGGAGGGAAGGATGGGGACAAGGAGAAGGGAAGGATGGAGACAAGAAGGGAGGAAGGATGGGGACAAGGAGAAGGGAAGGATGGGGACAAGAACAAGGGAAGGATGGGGACAAGGAGAAGGGAAGGATAGGGACAGAGAGAAAGGAGGAAATGATGGGGACAAGGAGAAGGGAGGAAGGATGGGGACAAGGAAAAGGGAAAGATGGGGACAAGGAGGGAGGATGGGGACAAGGAGGGAGGAGAGCAGCATCCTTATCTAGCCAGGCTGATGTAATGAAGCTGCTCCAGTGCTGACAGCAAAGGGATTGTTGGGAGGCTTTTAGGAAGGAAAAGAATCTCTTAATTGTCTCTTTTTTTAGCTCTGGGGAGATAAAATCCCCCAAACCTCCCTCTCCCCATTCCCCATCCCACCTCTTTTATGTAAGGCTGGCAGGGAAGGGCTGGGGATGCTCCTGGCCCTGCCAGCACTGGCTGGGGGGGGGGGCTGGGGAGGGGTTGTCCTGCTGCCTTCCCCAGGAGGGTCTGGGGGGTGCTGGCTGCTCTGAGTGGGCTTTCCCCTGGAGGCCCAACAAAGGGCCCCCACAGGGCACACCCAGGGTGGAAGGGACTCTGCTGAGGCTGCTGCACCAGCGAGCTTCCCTCTGCTCCAGCAGGCAGGAGGGCTCCTGGGGGCATGGATTGATCCCTGGCAGCCAGCAGAGCAGGTTTCCTCCCCAGGGCAGGCTGCAGTCACCCTGACCTTGGTGCCCAGCATTTGGCCCACCACAGCTTTGACCTCTCAAAGCTGCTCCCACACTTCTCCTGCCCACGGTGCCAGCTGCCAGCAGACCTCCCCCACATCCCTACCCCGTGGCCTTGGGTGGGTTTTGGTTTGCTTTGTTCTGTCACTTGTTACTAGTGAGAAGAGACCAACCCCAGCCTGGCTGCAGCCTCCTCTCAGGGAGCTGTAGAGAGTAAGGAGGTCTCCCTCAGACTCCTTTTCTCCAGGCTGAACCCCCACCCCAGCCCCCTCAGCTGCTCCTCCCCAGTTTCCAGACCCTTCCCCAGCTTTATTGCCCTTCTCTGGACACTCTCCAGCCCCTCAAGGTCCTTCCTGGACCAAACATAGAGGAGAGAAGATTCAGTCTCCCATCATCTCCTTCTCCCTGCAGTTCCCTCACCCACTACAAACCTCCCTGGACCCTCATGAGGCTGGGATGGGGAGAAGAAGGGAAGGATGAGGGCAAGGAGAAGGGAGGAAGGAGAAGGGAAGGACTCTTGGCCCAAGGGATTCTTCTTGGCTCTGTTCTGCTCAGACCTCACCTCCAACCCTGCCTCCATCTCTGGTGTTCCCAGCAGGAGAAGGGCACAGAGCTGCTGGAGTGAGGCCACAAAGCTGAGCCCAGGGCTGGAGCAGCTCTGCTGTGAGCACAGGCTGAGGGAGCTGGGGAGGAGAAGGCTCCAGGGGCAGCTGAGAGCTGCTGCCAGTGCCTGGAGGGAGCCTGCAGGGAGGCTGCAGAGAGACTTCTGCTGAGGGGGTCTGGAGCCAGCCCAAGGGGGAATGGTTTGGAGCTGAGGCAGAGCAGGGTGAGAGTGGAGCTGAGGCAGAAGCTGAGTGTGAGGGTGGTGAGAGCCTGGCCCAGGCTGCCCAGGGAGGCTGTGGCTGCCTCCTGCCTGGGGGTGTTCAAGGCCAGGATTAGATGAACCTTTGAGCAACCAGGGCTAGTTGAGAGCTGTCCCTGCCCAGGCTGAGGAGGTTGGAGCTCAGATGATCTCTGAGCTCCCTTCCAACCCTGAGCCATCCTGGGATGCTCTTCCCCCCCTCTACTCCCAGCTCCACTTCCCTCCATTCCCATTCTTGGTAGGAAGAGGTTGAAGCTCTTCCCTGCCAGCATCCTTTGAGCTAAGACAACAACAAACCCAAGCAGCCAATTTTCCAGCAATTAGCTCCAGCCAGAACATTTCAAGTCCTGGGAAACTCCTCCCCATAGGATTAATTAAATCTTCCAATTAATGTCTAATTTAAATGATGCTGATGATGCCTGGGATCATTTCCTATTGATTTAGCCTTTTTTTTCCCCCCCTCCTCCCTTTTATCCTTGTTTTCCTTCTCTTCTTTTTGTCTTTGCTCTTCCAATGGAGCTGTTCTCCCTTCCCTGCTGCCTTCTCCTCACCCCAGGAGTTGTTTGTTCTCCCACTTTGATTTCCTGAGGTTTTCAACGTGGCTGGAAAATCAGATTTGGGTTCTATGAAAGAACCCAGCAGGCTGGCAGAGAGCTCCAAGCTCCCCCAGCCCAACCTAGCACCCAGCCCTGCCCAACCAACCACACCATGGCACTCAGTGCCCCAGCCAGGCTTGGCCTCAACACCTCCAGCCATGGGCACTGCACCACCTCCCTGGGCAGCCCATTCCAGTGCCAATCACTCTCTCTGCCAACAACTTCCTCCTCACATCCAGCCTGAGCCTGCCCTGCCACAGCTTCAGCCTGGGTCCCCTTCTGCTGCTGCCTGCCTGGCAGCAGAGCCCAACCCCACCTGGCTACAGCCTCCCTGCAGGCAGCTGCAGGCAGCAATCAGCTCTGCCCTGAGCCTCCTCTGCTGCAGGCTGCACCCCCCCAGCTCCCTCAGCCTCTCCTCACAGGGCTGTGCTCCAGGCCCCTCCCCAGCCTTGCTGCCCTGCTCTGGGCACCTGCCAGCACCTCAGCAGCTCTCTGCAGTGGAGGAGCCCAGAGCTGGGCACAGCACTGCAGGGGTGGCCTGAGCAGTAGTAAACAATGGGAGATGCTCCCCAGACCCCATCCCAAGGCATTCCCTGGGCTCAGAGCTGTGCCAACCAGTGGGAGATGCTCCCCAGACCCCATCCCAAGACATTCCCTGGGCTCAGGGCTGTGCCAACCAGTGGGAGATGCTCCCCAGACCCCATCCCAAGGCATTCCCTGATCCCACAGCTGTGCCAAATGGCAAGACCCAGGCGCAGGGCTCAGCACCCAGCATCCAGAACCTTTCAGAGCAGCACAGGATGGATTGGGTTGGAAGGAATCTTCAAGCTCATCCAGTCCCAACCTCCCTGGGACACCTCCTACCAGCCCAGGGATGCTCAAGGCCTCATCCAACCTGGCCTTGAACACTCCTCCAAGGAGGTGGCATCCACAGCCTCCCTGGGTAACCTGTGCCAGTGCCTCCCCACCCTCACTGCCATGGATTTCTCCCTCCTCCCCAGCCTCAGTCTATCCTTAGCTTCAACCCTCTGACTTCCAGCAGCCCTGTGCTCTGCCTTGACTTCTCCACTGGCCTCTATTCCATTCCTGGGAGCTCTTTGTGCCACAGCTTGGGCTTGAAGCAGTGCTGGATGCTCCTGCCCACCTCCAATTGGACCCCCTGGCACATTCCATTTTCCCTGCCAGAAACTCAGAGCTGGCTTTTGGGGCTGGGGTTTTTTTTTCTTTCCCTCCCTCCCCCCCACTCTCTCCAAGCTCACACAAACCATAAACCTTGCTGCTGCTTGGCTTCCAGCACCAGCCAGGCATTTATGTTCCCCAGGAGCTGCTTGAGTGGAGTAATGGATGTGTAACCTCCAGGAATTGCAAAGGTTATTCCAGCTGCTTGCAGGCTCTCACCAGCTAGCTAGGGCTGGATTTATTTGGAGGGGAAGGAACTCAAAGGCACCTACAATGGCTGGTGTGATGCCAGCCTGGGCTGGAAAAGGTGAGCAAGGAATTGCAGGAGGCAAAGAGAAGCTGTGGATGGGTTGTTGGAGGTGCCCAGAGCAGTGGCAGTGTTGGTTGGTAGCCCAAAGAGACATCCATGGCCTGGGCTGATCCCCAGCAGGGTGAGAGGTAGGGCAAGGGAGGGGATTCTGCCTCTCTGCTTTGCTCTGCTGAGCCCCAAGTGGTGGTTCTGGAGCCCCAAGTGGTGGTTCTGGAGCCCCAAGTGGTGGTTTTAGAGCCCCAAGCTGTGGTTCTGAAGCCCTCAGCACACAAGAGGGACATGGAAGATTCTGAAGCATGTCCAGAGGAGGCCATGAAGATGCTCAGGGGCTGGAGCAGCTCTGCTGTGAGGATAGGCAGGGGGAGCTGGGGGTGTTTAACCTGGAGATGGCTCCAGGGAGACCTCAGAGCTGCCTTCCAGTACCTGAAGAGGCTCCAGCTGCGGAGGGACTGGTGAGAAGGGCTGAGAGTGCCAGGAGGAGGGAGAATGGCTTTGAGCTGGGAGAGAGGAGACTGAGGGTGGAGATGAGGAAGAAGTTGTTGGCAGTGAGGGTGGCAGAGCCTGGCACAGGCTGCCCAGGGGGGCTGTGGAGTCTCCCTCTCTGCAGATATCCAAACCCTGCCTGGATGTGTCCCTGTGTGATCTGGGGCAGGAGATCTGCTCTGGCAGGATGAGCTTTGCAGGTCCCTTCCAGCTCCTGACATTCTGTGACCTCAGAGCTGCATTTCAGCATCAGAAGGTCTCTCTCAGGCTGGGAAGGAACTGTTCAGAAGGGCTTGGGGTGACAGGCCAGGCTGGATGAGGCTCTGGCCAAGGGCAGGGTGTCCCTGGGCATGGCAGGGGGGTTGGCACTGGCTGATGCTTGTGGTCACTTCCAACCTTGCCCTGTTCTGTGAGAGGATGAGGAGCAGTGGTCTGAAACTGGAGCAGGACAGAGTTAGGTGCTCCTGCTCTGGCAGGGAGGGGTTGAACTGGATGAGCTTTGGAGGTCCCTTCCAGCCTCTGTGATTCTGTGATCCAGGGATGGGAGCAGAGCAGGGTTGGGGAATCCTCAGCTCAGGTCTCTTCTGACTTCTCTCCTCTCCTCTCCTCTTGCAGACAAGGAGCTCCAGGCACTCCCAAGGCTCCCAGCCTGGCCTGGCTGACCAAGCCAAGCTCTCCTTTGCCTCAGCTGAGTCCCTGGAGACCATGTCTGAAGCAGAGCTGCCCCTGGGCTTCAACAGGATGAATCGCTTCAGGCAGAGCCTGCCCCTGTCCCGCTCCACCAGCCAGACCAAGCTGCGCTCCCCAGGTACCCCCCAGGGCCTGGCACCTGCCTGCCCAGCACCAAACATCTCTGCCCACCTCCCTGGGTGCACCTTGGCGTGTGCTGGCACCTGCCCAAATAACCCCCAGGGTGGCCAAAGGGGTTCAGCTACCTTTGGCCTTGCTGCTCTGGGCTAAGGATGAGGTCCCTGAGCCTTCAGTTAGGTGCACAGAGACCTCCAAGGAGGACCTCGAAGCTGGAGGAGCAAAGGAGGTTCCCTGATGGCCTTGGCACATCTTTGGTGCCAGGTGGGGAAGGGCTTTCAGCTGGGTAGGCACAGAGCCCTCCAAGCAGGAGCAGCAAGGGAGGTTCCCTGATGGCCTTGGCACATCTTTGGTGCCAGGTGGGGAAGTGCTCTCAGCTGGGTGGGCACAGAGCCCTCCAAGCAGGAGCAGCAAGGGAGGTTCTTTGGTTGCCTTGGCACATCTTTGGTGCCAGGTGGGGAAAGGGCTCTCAAGTGGGTGGGCACAGAGCCCTCCAAGCAGGAGCAGCAAGGGAGATTCTCTGGTGGCCTTGGCACATCTTTGGTGCCAGGTGGGGAAAGGGATCTCAGCTGGGTGGGCACAGAGCCCTCCAAGCAGGAGCAGCAAGGAAGGCTCCCTGTTGGCCTTGGCACATCTTTGGTGCCAGGTGAGGAAGGGCTCTCACTTGGCTACACACAGAGGCCTCCAGGCAGGAGGAGCAAGGAAGGCAGCTGAGCAGCCTTGGCCATGCCTTTGGGGGTCACAGCTGCCCTCCTGCTCCCCTGCCCCTCTCCTCCCCTCTCCCAGGGGTGCTGTTCCTGCAGTTCGGGGACGAGACGCGGCGTGTGCACATCACCCACGAGGTCAGCAGCATGGACACTCTGCATGCCCTCATCGTGCACATGTTCCCCCAGAAGCTCACCATGGGCATGCTCAAGTCCCCCAACACTGCCATCCTCATCAAGGACGAGGCCCGCAACGTCTTCTACGAGCTGGAGGACGTCCGGTGAGAGCCCCCGGGGGAGGGGCGGGAGGGGAGGGGGAAGGGGCTCAGACCCTCCCCCCACACACACACCACCTTCAGATCACTGGGGGTGAGGAAAGCCAAGGTGGAGGTGAAAGCAGAAGGCTGTGTGGGTGCAGGGCTGGGATTGGGATGGTCTAGAAGGAGGGGAAGGGTTGGGAGTTGTGTGTGTGTGAGGATGCTGAAGGCTTCGAGCTCTGTGTGTGTGAGGATGCTGATGGCTTAGAGCTCTCTGTGTGTGTGAGGATGCTGATGGCTTAGAGCTCTGTGTGTGTGTGTGTGTGTGTGAGGATGCTGATGGCTTAGAGCTCTGTGTGTGTGTGTGTGTGTGAGGATGCTGATGGCTTAGAGCTGTGTGTGTGTGTGAGGATGCTGAAGGCTTCGAGCTGTGTGTGTGTGTGAGGATGCTGATGGCTTAGAGCTCTGTGTGTGTGTGAGGATGCTGAAGGCTCTGCTCTGAGTTGTGTGTGTGTGAGGATGCTGAAGGCTTCGAGCTGTGTGTGTGTGTGAGGATGCTGAAGGCTTCGAGCTGTGTGTGTGTGTGAGGATGCTGATGGCTTAGAGCTGTGTGTGTGTGAGGATGCTGAAGGCTCTGCTCTGAGCTGTGTGTGTGTGTGAGGATGCTGATGGCTTAGAGCTGTGTGTGTGTGTGAGGATGCTGATGACTCTGCTCTGAGCTCTGTGTGTGTGTGTGAGGATGCTGATGGCTCTGCTCTGAGCTGTGTGTGTGTGTGAGGATGCTGAAGGCTTAGAGCTGTGTGTGTGTGTGTGAGGATGCTGATGGCTCTGCTCTGAGTTGTGTGTGTGTGAGGATGCTGATGGCTCTGCTCTGAGCTGTGTGTGTGTGAGGATGCTGAAGGCTCTGCTCTGAGCTGTGTGTGTGTGTGAGGATGCTGATGGCTTAGAGCTGTGTGTGTGGGGGGATGCTGATGGCTCTGCTCTGAGCTCTGTGTGTGTGTGAGGATGCTGATGGCTTAGAGCTGTGTGTGTGTGTGAGGATGCTGATGACTCTGCTCTGAGCTCTGTGTGTGTGTGTGAGGATGCTGATGGCTCTGCTCTGAGCTGTGTGTGTGTGAGGATGCTGATGGCTCTGCTCTGAGCTGTGTGTGTGTGAGGATGCTGAAGGCTCTGCCCTGAGCTGTGTGTGTGTGTGAGGATGCTGATGGCTTAGAGCTGTGTGTGGGGGGGGATGCTGATGGCTCTGCTCTGAGCTCTGTGTGTGTGTGAGGATGCTGATGGCTCTGCTCTGAGCTGTGTGTGTGAGGATGCTGAAGGCTCTGCTCTGAGCTGTGTGTGTGTGTGAGGATGCTGATGGCTCTGCTCTGAGCTCTGTGTGTGTGAGGATGCTGATGGCTCTGCTTTGAGCTCTCTGTGTGTGTGTGAGGATGCTGATGGCTCTGCTTTGAGCTCTCTGTGTGTGTGTGAGGATGCTGATGGCTCTGCTTCCCCTGGCAGGGACATCCAGGACAGGAGCATCATTAAGATCTATCGGAAAGAGCCTCTCTATGCTTCCTTCCCAGCCTCACACATCACCAATGGGGACCTGAGGGTAAGAGTTGGGGGGGTGAAAATGGTGCTGGGGGGGGGGGGAAGGCTGTGGTGTGGGTGCAGCTTGCTTGATGGGAGCAGCAAGGAGGGCCACAGAGATGCTCAAAAGGGCTGCAGCAGCTCTGCTCTGAGGACAGGCTACAAGAGTTGGAGCTCTGCAGCCTGGAGAGGAGAAGGCTTCCAGGAGACCTTGGAGTGGCCTTGCAGGAGCTGAAGGGGGCTGCAGGAGGGCTGGGGAGGGACTATTGACATGGGCTTGGAATGACAGGAGGAGGAGGAATGGGTTTGAAGTGGCAGAGGGGAGACTGAAACTGGATGTGAGGAAGAAGTTCTTGGCAGTGAGCGTGGGGAGAGACTGGCACAGGTTTGAGTTTGGGGAGACACTGGCACAGGTTAAGGGTGAGTGAGACCCTGGCACAGGTTGCCCAGGGAGGTTGTGGAGCACAGAAGCACAGAATGTGATCTTTGATCACATTCTGTGCTTCTGTGCTCCCCAAGCTCCCTGGAGGTGTTCAGGACCAGGCTGGATGAGGCCCTGAGCATCCCTGTGCTGGCAGGAGCTGTCCCTGCCCGTGGCAGGAGGTTGGCTCTGCAGCAGGGTGGGCAGAAGGAGCTGCTTGTTGCAGGGTGGGCAGGAGGGAGCTGCTTGCTCCAGCATGGGCAGGAGGGAGCTGCTTGCTGCAGGGTGGGCAGGAGGGAGCTGCTTGCTGCAGGGTGGGCAGGAGGGAGCTGCTTGTTGCAGGATGGGCAGGAGGGAGCTGCTTGCTGCAGGATGGGCAGGAGGGAGCTGCTTGCTGCAGGATGGGCAGGAGGGAGCTGCTTGCTGCAGGGTGGGCAGGAGGGAGCTGCTTGCTCTAAGGTGGGCAGGAGGGAGCTGCTTGCTGCAGGATGGGCAGGAGGGAGCTGCTTGCTCTAAGGTGGGCAGGAGGGAGCTGCTTGCTGCAGGATGGGCAGGAGGGAGCTGCTTGCTGCAGGATGGGCAGGAGGGAGCTGCTTGCTCCAGGATGGGCAGGAGCTGAGCTGACTGCCACAGGGTGGCCAGGAGGGAGCTGCCCTTCTCCCAGACCAGCTGCAGACGCAGGACCTGCAGCCTCCTGGAGAAGGTTCAGGCAGGGAGCAAAGGGCAGGGCTCCACCCCACGGGCATCCCACGCTGACACTCCTTTGCCCCCCCCCCCTACCCTCCTCTCTCCTCCCACAGCGGGAGATGGTCTACACCTCCAGGGAGTCCTCTCCCACCCGCCGCTTGAACAACATGTCCCCAGCTTCCCACCTCACCTCGGGCTCTCCTCCGCCCGTCCTGCAGTCCTCCTCCCCGTCCCGCTCCCGCATGTCCTACAGCGGGGGGCGACCTCCTTCCTACGCGGGCAGCCCTGTGCACCACGGCGAGCGCCTCTCCAGCCTGCCCCCCGCCCAGGTGGTCTCCCCCAGCCCCAGCGCCATCCTGGAACGCCGAGACGTGAAACCCGACGAGGACCTGGCGGGCAAGAACGTGGTGCTTGTGAAGAACGAAGGGCTTTACGCCGACCCTTACGGCATGGTCCACGAGGGGAGGCTCAGCATCACCTCCACGCAGTCCTTGGCCGGCATGGGAGATCCTTTCGGCTACTCCTCGGGGGGGCTTTACAAGAGGGGCTCAGTCCGTTCGCTCAGCACCTACTCGGCGGCAGCTCTGCAGTCGGAGCTGGAGGACACTTTGTACAAACCCAACGCTCCCATCTACGGCGACACCTACGGTCCGGGGCTGGGCTTTCGCATGCCGCCCTCCTCCCCTCAAAAGATGGCAGCTGAGGGGCGTTTGGTGGATGTCCAAGCCGGGCAAAGCCCCCACAGCCCTTACTCGGGTCCCCCGAGCCGCTCCTCGCCCGTCCGCCAGTCGTTCCGCAAGGATTCCTGCTCCTCCGTCTTCATGGAGAGCCCTGCCAGCAAGCCCCGCAACCCCAGCTCCTCCGGGCCCCCCGAGCTCTTCCCCGGCCCCACCGATCGGCCCCTCTCGGCATTCGGATCCCCGGGACCGGCCAAGGACACGGAAACGAGGTGAGAGTCGTTAGAGGGGGGGTGAGGGTGGAGGTTTGCTCTGAGAGCATCCAACCCAAGCGCTCAGCAGCAGCTCGCAGTCCCTCCGCTGCCACCAAGCCGCAGCGCTCAGCACCGCAGCTCTGCAACGCCTCCGGGGAGGGGGACTCTGACACCTCCCTGGGCAGCCTGGGGCAGTGCCTTAGGTCTTGGAGTCAGGGAATTGTTTGGGTTGGGAAAGCTCTCAGAGCTCATCCAGCACCACCCTGGCCACCAGAGCATGTCCCTAAGTGCCATGGCCACAGGATTCTTGGACACCTCCATGGATGGTGACTCCCTGAGCAGCCTGGGTCAGTGCCTTAAGTCTTGGAGTCAGGGAATTGCTTGGATTGGGAAAGCTCTCAGAGCTAATCCAGCACCACCCTGGCCACCAGAGCATGTCCCTAAGTGCCCTGGCCACAGGTTTCTTGGACACCTCCAGGGATGGTGACTCCCTGAGCAGCCTGGGCCAGTGCCTTAGGTCTTGGAGTCAGGGAATTGTTTGGGTTGGGAAAGCTCTCAGAGCTAATCCAGCATCACCCTGGCCACCAGAGCATGTCCCAAAGTGCCCTGGCCACAGGTTTCTTGGACACCTCCATGGGTGGTGACTTCACCACAGTCTCCCTGAGCAGCCTGGGTCAGTGCCTTAGGTCTTGGAGTCAGGGAATTGCTTGGATTGGGAAAGCTCTCAGAGCTAATCCAGCAGCCCAACACCACCCTGGCCACCAGACCCTGTCCCAAAGTGCCCTGGCCACAGGTTTCTTGGACACCTCCAGGGATGGTGACTCTGTGAGCAGCCTGGGGCAGTGCCTTAGGTTTTGGAATCATGGAATTGCTTGGATTGGGAAAGCTCTCAGAGCTAATCCAGCACCACCCTGGCCACCAGAGCATGTCCCTAAGTGCCATGGCCACAGGTTTCTTGGACACCTCCATGGGTGGTGACTCCACCACCTCCTTGGGCAGCCTGGGGCAGTGCCTTAGGTCTTGGAGTCAGGGAATTGTTTGGGTTGGAAAAGCTCTCAGAGCTCATCCAGCAGCCCAACACCACCCTGGCCACCAGAGCATGTCCCAGAGTGCCATGGCCACAGGTTTCTTGGACACCTCCATGGGTGGTGACTTCCTGGGGCAGTGCCCAGGGAAGCTCTTCTGGGTAGAAATTGTCCCTCATGCCCAACCTGACCCTCCCCTGGCACAACTTGAGGCTGCCTGACCCCACAGACTGGCTTGGGTTGGAAAAGCTCTCTGAGCTCATGCAGTCCAACCACCAACTCAGCACCACCCTGGCCACCAAAGCATGTCCCAAAGTGCCATGGCCACAGGTTTCATGGACACCTCCATGGGTGGTGACTCCACCACCTCCCTGGGACTCCACCACCACCTCCCTGAGCAGCCTGGGGCAGTGCTCAGGGAACCCTTTCTGGGCAGAAATTGTCCCTCATGCCCAACCTGACCCTCCCCTGGCACAACTTGAGGTTGCCTTCTCTTGCCATAAGACCCCACAGACTGGTTTGGGCTGCAAAAGCCCTCTGGGATCACCCTGAGGCCACCCTGGCCACCAAACCATGCCCCCAGGTGCCATGGCCACACATTCCTAGGTGACCTCCAGGGGTAGTGTCCTGTCACTTGGTGCCTGTGAGAAGAGACCACCATGGGTGTGAGCTGTGCTGCTGCGCTCTGGTGGTGTGGCTGAGGAGGTAGAGGAAGAGCAGAGGAAGGCTTTGCCTCTCCCCCACCCTGGCAGAGGGATGAAGCACCAAATCCTAGGGGGCTTGAGGTGAGCACCTAACTGGAGGCAGAGAAGAGAGAGGCAATGGAGGGGCTGGATGTGGCTGGCGACAGTAGCACTGCCACCTCTCCAGCATCCCTCCTGGCACTTGAGGGACCTGGTGGGTGGGTGTGGGTGAGCCTGGGACGTGCCCTCAGCTGTGGCCTCTCCCTTCCCCGTGGCAGGGAGCGGATGGAGGCGATGGAGAAGCAGATTGCCAGCCTGACAGGGCTGGTGCAGAGCGCCCTGCTCCGCGGCTCCGAGCCCGAGACCCCCAGGTAAGGAGCAGCTGTGGCACCCTGGGCACTGGGGACACCCCAAGCTAGGCCAAGACTGGGGGTTCCTACCCCCTTCCCAGGGGACACCAGCCCCTGCCATGTCCCTAGGAGCTGGGGAGGATGGAGTGGCCTGGTCCATGCTTGCTTCCCCTCCTCTCTTTCACTGCAGTGAGAAGACAGAAGCCACCAATGGTGGGACCCCCCCATCAGCGTGTAAGTGACTGGGGCACCTGCCCCACCTCTGCCCATGCCTGCTGGGAGCCCCAGGGTGGGCATAGGAGCAAGGGTTTGCAGCCCCCAGCCAGAGAACCACAGAATGGGTTGGAAGGGACCTCAAAGCTCATCCAATTCCATCTCCCCTGCCACGGGCAGGGACACATCCAGTAGACAGGGACACCTCCCACGGACAGGGACACCTCCCATGGACAGGGACACCTCCCACAGGCAGGAGCACCTCCCACGGGCAAGGACACCTCCCACCAGCCCAGGCTGCTCAAAGCCCCCTCCAGCCTGGCCTTGAACACCTCCAGGGAGGGGCCATGTGCTGGAAACCAATGGGACACAGCTTCAGGTTGGAAAGGGACCCTCAGAGGTCATCTTGCCCAACCTCCCCTGAGCTCAGCAGGGACACCCCCGACTAGGTCAGGCTGTCCAGGGCCACATCGAATTGAATCTGACCTCGAACGAGCCCAGGGCTGGGACCACAACCACAGCCCAGGGCAATTTGTGCCACCCTGCTTATGGCCAGCACTGGGCAGGGTCGGGGGTGGGGTGGGTGGAGAAGCCTCTCCTTGGAGCCAACATGGGTAAGGTAGGACTTGGAGACCACCCAGCCCTGCTGGGGGGGGGGGGGGGGGGAGGGGAAGAGAGAGACGTGCGTGGGGCCAGCTGAGCAGCAGAGCCTTCAGCCTCTGCTGGCCCTCCCCGCAGCCGCCAGCCGCAGCGGCATGGGCACGCCGGTGCCCGCGCCCCCGCCCCCCTCTGCCAGCAGCACTCCAGCAGGGGGGCAGCCCACGGCCATCACTCGCCTGCACATGCAGCTGCACCTCCACGACCTGCAGCAGAACGCCAGCGACCTCCGCAACCAGCTGCAGCAGCTCAAGAAGCTCCAGGTGGGTGCCAGGGAATGGGACCCCCCCGCACACACCCCACCCCCCACCCCCACCCCCACCCCCCCCGGACCCTTCCCAGCTCTTACTGCGGCGATGCCAACCCCAGCGCAGAAGAATCCTCCTTGTGTGGCATCCCAGCCTGGAGAGGTGGGAAGGGACCTCTGGGCATCAGCCAGGCTAAGCCCAGCCCTGCTCCAGCAGGGCACCCACGGCAGCTTGCCCAGCAGCACAGTGCCCAGGGGGGGCTGGAAGGGACCTCTGGGCATCAGCTAGTCCAACCCCTGCTGCTCCAGCAGGGCACCCACAGCAGCTTGCCCAGCAGCACAGTGCCCAGGGGGGGCTGGAAGGGTCCTCTGGAGCTCAGCCAGTCCAACCCCTGCTGCTCCAGCAGGGCACCCACAGCAGCTTGCCCAGCAGCACAGTGCCCAGGGGGGGCTGGAAGGGACCTCTGGAGCTCAGCCAGTCCAACCCCTGCTGCTCCAGCAGGGCACCCACAGCAGCTTGCCCAGCAGCACAATGCCCAAGGGGTGTTGGGTGCTATCCACACAAGGAGACTCCACAACCTCTCTGGGCAGCCTGTGCCAGTGTCTCCTCACCCTCAAACCTGTGCCAGTCTCTCCCCACCCTCACTGCCAAGAACTTCTTCCTCACATCCAGTTTCAATCTCCCCTCTGCCACTTCAAACCCATTCCTCCTCCTCCTCTCATCACCAGACCTTGTCAATAGTCCCTCCCCAGCCCTCCTGCAGCCCCCTTCAGATCCTGCAAGGCCACTCCGAGGTCTCCTGGAGGCCTTCTCCTCTCCAGGCTGCACAGCCCCAACTCTCTCAGCCTGTGCTCAGAGCAGAGCTGCTGCATCCCTCTGAGCATCTCTGTGGTCCTCCTCTGGACTGGCTCCAGCACTTCCATGCCCTGCTCGTGTCGGGGGCTGCAGCGAGGATGCCTCTCCAGGCTTGCCCTCACGGGGTTAGACCTTGCCGAGCCTGACGTCCCCTGCCCTTGTTCGCTCCCTCCCCTCCTCCCCCCTCCCCCCCTCAGCTGCAGAACCAGGAGGCAGTGAAGACGATGCTGCGGCGGACGGAGACGGAGATCAGCGTGCGGGTGACCGACACCATGCGCAAGCACGAGGACCCCCTGCAGCGCCAGCGGAGCCTGGTGGAGGAGGAGAGGCTGCGCTACCTGAACGAGGAGGAGCTGATCACACAGCAGCTCAAGTGAGCTGGGGCAGAGGGGGGGACACAGCTGCAGCCAGATCCTCCGGGGAGGGGTCAAGCAGCAGCTCTGCAGAGTGCCCAACCGCAGAGAGTCAGGGTGGGAGGGGGTGGGAGGGACCTCTGGAGGGCGTTGAGGGCATCCTTCGATCCATGTCTGGCACAAGGAGGGTCTCCAGACCTCTGCTCTGCTCTGCCAGGCTGCTCCCCCCTGGGGGTGCAGGTAGATCCTTGCATGCTGAGCCACATCCTCCGGGGAGGGGTCAAGCAGCAGCTCTGCAGAGTGCCCAACCGCAGAGAGTCAGGGTGGGAGGGGGTGGAAGGGACCTCTGGAGGTTATTGAGGGCATCCTTCAATCCATGTCTGGCACAAGGAGAGGCTCCAGAGCTCTGCTCTGCTGTGCCAGGCTGACCTGCCAGGCTGCTGCCCCCTGGGCACGCAGCTGGAGCCTGGCATGCTGAGACAGACCCCCCAGGGGAGTCAAGCAGCAGCTCTGCAGAGTGCCCAACAGCAGAGTCAGGGTGGGAGGGGGTGGAAGGGACCTCTGGAGATCATGGAGCCCATTCTTGAGTGCCTGTCTGGCACAAGGAGAGCCTCCAGCCCTGTAGTCTGCTCTGCTGCCGCTTGGGCACCTGGCAGGCAGGTCACCCTGGGGGTTGCCCAGCCTGGTGGAGCAGCAGGGTCACCTCTCCCTTGCCCTCTGTGCCCACAGCGACCTGGAGAAGTCAGTGGAGAAGATCCAGAAGGATTTGACCCACAACCATCGGCTGATCCCCGTGCAGGAGCTGGAGGAGAAGGCAGTGGTGCTCAAGCAGCTGGGGGAGACACTGACAGACCTCAAGGGTGAGGAGGTGGCTGGGCACAGGGCTGGGTGGCATCAGAGCCTGCCAGCAGCTCCCTGCTTCATCCCTCCCTGTGGGCTGCCCATGGCCTGTGGGGGTTGGGCGTTTGGAACTGCTGCTGCTGCTGCCCTGCATCCCCCCAGGGCAGGTTCTGCTGGTGCCCATCAGCACAGCACCACAGACTGGATGGGTTGAGAGGGACCTTAAAGATCATGGAGATGCAACTCACCCTTGCCAGGGGCAGGGACAACCTCCTGCTAGCCCAAGTTGCTCAAAGCCTTGACCAGGCTGGCATTAGGGCAGGGGTAGGAGCAGCTCTGCTGCCCTGCAGCCTTTCCCCAGGAGCTGGGTTGATGCTGAGCAGCTGCAGTGGTGAGCAGAGCCCTGGGCAGGGAGATCACCACAGTGCCACTAAGCTCCAGGGGTCCTGGGTGCCAAGCCCCCACAGCCAGGACAGTGTTTGGTGCCCTTGGGTGTGGAGGGGGCACTTCAGGAGCTCAAATGGGTGCCTGCAGGTGGGTGGAGGAAGAGCAATGGGCACAGAGAGCTGAGGGGCAGCAGCAGGATCCCTCCTGCTCCACCTTGCAGGGCTCCCTTGCCATGGGGACGGTGGGGGGTGGGGGGTGGGGTGTGTGCTGGCACTGCCAGCTGGGCACGGGGAAGGGCTCTGGTGACCCCTCCCACTCTGCCACCCCCCAGCCCAGTTCCCCAGCCTGCAGAGCAAGATGCGAGTGGTGCTGCGGGTGGAGGTGGAAGCTGTCAAGTTCCTCAAGGAGGAGCCAAACCGCCTGGATGGGCTCCTCAAGCGCTGCAAGACAGTGACAGACACCCTGGCACAGATCCGCAGGTGAGTGCCAGCCCAGCTGGCTCAGCACCCGGGGGGGGGCACAGCCAGACCCTTCCCTCTGCCCCCCAACCTGTCTGCTGCTCCTTACCGAACCCCCAACTCACAGCAGCCCAGCAGGGTGGGGGTGGGAAGGGAGCTCTGGAGCTCAGCCAGGCTGAGCCCCAACCCTGCCCCAGCAGGGCACCCCCAGCAGCTTGCCCAGCAGCACAGTGCCCAGGGGGAGCTCTGCACACAAGGAGACTCCACAGCCTCTCTGGGCAGCCTGCTCCAGGCCTGCAGCACCCTCACAACAAACAACTTTCTCCTGCTGCTCAGGTGGAGCCTCCTGGGTGCCAGTTTGTGCCCCTTGTGCTGTCCCTGGGCACCACTGAGCAGTGTCTGACCCCAGCCTCTTGCTCCTCAGCCTTTATCTCTTGCTGAGCATTGCTCAGCTGCCCTCTGGGGCTGCTCTTCTGCAGGCTCCCAGCCCCAGGGCTCTCAGCCTTTGCTCTCAGAGAGCTGCTCCAGGTCCCTCAGCATCTTTGCAGCTTCCCCTGGGCTCTCTCCAGTGTCTCTCCTGAGCTGGGAAGCTCAGAACTGGCCCCAGGACATCAGCTGTGGCCTCACCAGGGCAGAGGAGAGTAGAAGGAGATTCATCCTCCACCTGCTGGCCACAGGGCAGAGCAGAGAGGAGGAGATTCTTGATCATCCCCAGCCTCAACTCCCTCCTGTGCTCCAATCCCTTCTCCATCATCTCCAGCCTCAACTCCCTCCTGTGCTACAATCCCTTCTCCATCAACCCCAACTCCTTCCACCATCTCCAGCTCCTTCCATCACCCTCAACTCCTTCTATCAGCTCCAGTCCCTTCCTAGACAGCAGAGAAGTTACCTCCCCCCCCAACCAGAGCTGCAGAAGAAGGATTCTGGAGGAGTGGCTTGGAGAAGCTGTGGTGCTCCCCACACCCCCTCCCCACCCCCACCCCCCAACACCTTCACTCTGTCCCTTGCAGGCAAGTGGACGAGGGAGTGTGGAGCTCCCCCAGCAACCTCAGCCAGTCCCCCAAGAAGGTGGCTCCTGAGACAGACTTCAGCAAAGGGCTGGACTTGGAGGTGCCAACCAGCCCCCCAGTGAACCTCCACCACCTGGCAGGAGTGACTGAGACCTTGGGCATGCCCAGCTTTGGGCACAGCCCCCCCCAAACCCAAGCCCACCCTTCCAAGAGCAATAACCCTTCCCGAGCTCCAGAGATGGTCCCTGCCAAGACCCAGACAGGCCCAGAGACCCCCAGCAAGAAGAGTGCAGACAAAGCTGTGTCTGTGGAGGTGAGAACCTGGGGGGAGGGCTGCAGCTGGTGGGGGTGAGGGGGGTGGGGGGGTGGGAAACACACACAGCTCTTCCAAGGTGTCTATCCCTCTGTCTCCCAGATGAAACTGGGAACAAGGATTGGGTGCACCCTCCTCCTCTTCCTCCTCCTTGCTGGGTTTGTGGTTGGGGGTGTCTGAGGGGGGGCTGGGAAGGGGTGGGGGTGATGCAGACTTGGGAGCATCTCCAGCCTGAGGACCATCTCCAACCTTGAGAGCACTTCCAACCTTGGGAGTATCTCCAGCATTGAATTATCCTCTCAACCTTGGGATCACTCCCAGCACTGGGAGCATCCCCAGCTGGGGGAGCACTGCCAGGCTTGGGAGCACCCTAATCTTAGGAGCACCCCCAGCACTGGGAGCACCTCCCCCATGGAAGTATCCCTAACCTTGGGACCACCCCAATCTTGGGAGCACCCCCAGCACTGGGAACACCTCCCCCATGGAAGTATCCCTAACCTTGGGAGCATCTCCAGCTGAGGGAACACCCCTGGCCTTGGAATCACCCCCAAACTTGGGACCACCTCCAACCTTGGGATGACCTCCAGCCTTGGGAGCACTCCAATCTTGAGATCACTCCCAGCACTGGGAGCAATCCCAGCTGGTTGAGAGCACCCCAAAACTTAGGATCACCCTCAGCTTTGAGAGCACCTCCACCTTGGGAGAACCCCCAAACTTGGGAACACCTCCACTATGGGAACACTCCCAACCTTGGGGAACACCTTAAACCTTGGGGAGCACCTCACACCTTGGCAGCACCCCTGACCTTGGGGAGCACCTCACACCCTGGCAGCACCCCCAGCTCTTGGAGCTGTCCCAGTTGCCCGTTGAGCAGGTTGGGAATGGAAGCTGAGCTCTTCCCCCTGCCCCCTCTTGTGCTCAGCTTCAGGTTGAGGTGGGTGGCAGCAGGGCTGTGGGTCACATCCTTGCCTACAAGGGCAGGAGCAGGTGGCATGGGGCTGGGATGGGAGCTGCTGTGCCATCCCCAGGCTGCTGAGCGGGACTGGGAGGAGAAGAGGGCAGCACTGACCCAGTACAGCGCCAAGGACATCAACAGGCTCCTGGAGGAGACCCAAGCTGAGCTGATGAAGGCCATCCCAGACCTGGAGTTCGCTGCCAAGCACAAGCAGACCACAGGCAGCAGCAGCTCTGCCTCCACACCCGAGCACAAACCCTCCAAGCCACAGCATGGACCCAAAGCTGGGGGCAAAGGGGACCCCAACGGCCGCCGGGGCTCAGGTATGCACTGATAAGGACGAGAGGGAAAGGCCTCAGCTTGCACCAGGGGAGGGTTGGGTTGGACCATGAGGAACAATTTGTGTCCTGCAAGAGTGGACAGGGACTGGCACAGGCTGCCCAGGGAGGTGGTGGAGTCCTCATCCCTGGAGGTGGTCAAGAAACTTATGGCCATGGCAGCTGGGGCCATGGTTTGGTGCCCACGGTGGGGTTGGGTTGGTGATTGGACTGGATGAGCTTGGAGGCTGTTTCTAACCTTCATGATTCTCTGAGGTCCAGCAGGGACCAAGAGGCTCAGGTCTGGGCTGATGAGGACGAGAGGGAATGGCCTCAGGTTGCACCAGGGGAGGGTTGGGTTAGACCATGAGGGACAATTTGTGCCCTGCAAGAGTGGACAGGGACTGGCACAGGTTGCCCAGGGAAGTCACTGAGGCCTCACCCCTGGAGATATTCAAGGTGAGGCTCAACAAGGCTCTGGGCAACCTCCTCCAGTGGAGGATGTCCCTGCTGGCTGCAGTGGGCTTGGACTGGATGCCCCTTGGATGCCCCTTGGATGCCCCTTGGGTGCCCTTTGGATGCCCTTTGGATGCCCTTTGGGTGCCCTTTGGATGCCTTTTGGGTGCCCTTTGGATGCCCTTTTGGATGCCCTTTTGGATGCCTTTTTGGTGCCCTTTGGGTGCCCTTTTGGATGCCCTTTGGGTGCCCTTTGGGTGCCCTTTGGGTGCCCTTTTGGATGCCCTTTGGGTGCCCTTTGGGTGCCCTTTGGATGCCCTTTGGATGCCCTTTGGGTGCCCTTCGGGTGCCCTTCGGATGCCCTTTGGGTGCCCTTCGGATGCCCTTTGGGTGCCCTTTGGATGCCTTTTGGGTGCCCTTTGGATGCCCTTTGGGCGCCTTTTGGATGCCCTTTGGGTGCCCTTTGGATGCCTTTTGGACGCCTTTTGGGTGCCCTTTGGGTGCCCTTTGGATGCCCTTTGGGTGCCCTTTGGGTGCCATTTGGACGCCCTTTGAACGCCTTTTGGGTGCCCTTTGGATGCCCTTTGGGTGCCCTTTGGGTGCCCTTTGGATGCCCTTTGGGTGCCCTTTGGATGCCCTTTGGACGCCCTTTGGGTGCCCTTTGGGTGCCCTTTAGATGCCCTTTGGATGCCCTTTGCATGCCCTTCCAACCCTGCGCCCCTGGGGTTGCCATAAGCCATCACCTCTGGGTCTCCTCGGTGCGGGGGGAGGTTGTTCCCAAACAACAGCTTGGGGGTGGGGGGGAAGCAGCAGGAGTTGGAGCTGAGGTGCTGGGTGAGAGGGGCAGGGCCAGGCCCGGTGCCCTCACAGCACGGTTTGTGCCCAGACGAGCTGGCAGTGCCACGCTACCGCACCGAGAAGCCCTCCAAGTCCCCTCCGCCGCCGCCGCCGCGCCGCAGCTTCCCTTCCTCCCACGGGCTGACCACGGCCCGCAGCGGGGAGGTCATCCTCACCAGCAAGAAGGAGCCTGGCTTCATGAAGGTGAGGAGGGAGAGGAGCCCAGAGGGGGCTGCTGGGGTGGGGTTTGAGTGGGCAACCTCGAAACCTTGGGGGGTGCCCCCCCCAGGCATCAGTGCTGGGGCTTGGTCCTGTCCGACAGCTGCATCAGTGCCATGGGGGAGGGCACAGACAGAGAGTGTCCAACAGCTGCATCAGTGCCATGGGTGAGGGCACAGACAGAGAGAGAGTGTCCAACAGCTGCATCAGTGCCATGGGGGAGGGCACAGAGTGTGTCCAACAGCTGCATCAGTGCCATGGGGGAGGGCACAGAGTGTCCCAACAGCTGCATCGGTGCCATGGGGGAGGGCACAGAGAGTGTCCAACAGCTGCATCGGTGCCATGGGGGAGGGCACAGACAGAGAGTGTCCAACAGCTGCATCGGTGCCATGGGGGAGGGCACAGAGAGTGTCCAACAGCTGCATCAGTGCCATGGGGGAGGGCACAGAGAGTGTCCAACAGCTGCATCGGTGCCATGGGTGAGGGCACAGACAGAGAGTGTCCAACAGCTGCATCAGTGCCATGGGGGAGGGCACAGAGAGTGTCCAACAGCTGCATCAGTGCCATGGGGGAGGGCACAGACAGAGAGTGTCCAACAGCTGCATCAGTGCCATGGGGGAGGGCACAGACAGAGAGTGTCCAACAGCTGCAACAGTGCCATGGGGAAGGGCACAGACAGACAGAGAGTGTCCAACAGCTGCATCAGTGCCATGGGGGAGGGCACAGAGAGTGTCCAACAGCTGCATCAGTGCCATGGGGGAGGGCACAAAGTGTCCAACAGCTGCATCAGTGCCATGGGGGAGGGCACAAAGTGTCCAACAGCTGCATCAGTGCCATGGGGGAGGGCACAGACAGAGAGTGTCCAACAGCTGCATCAGTGCCATGGGTGACAGCACAGACAGACAGACAGAGAGTGTCCAACAGCTGCATCAGTGCCATGGGGGAGGGCACAGAGAGTGTCCAACAGCTGCATCAGTGCCATGGGGGAGGGCACAGAGAGTGTCCAACAGCTGCATCGGTGCCATGGGTGAGGGCACAGACAGAGAGTGTCCAACAGCTGCAACAGTGCCATGAGGGAGGGCACAGACAGAGAGTGTCCAACAGCTGCAACAGTGCCATGAGGGAGGGCACAGAGAGTGTCCAACAGCTGCATCAGTGCCATGGGGGAGGGCACAGAGAGTGTCCAACAGCTGCATCAGTGCCATGGGGGAGGGCACAGACAGACAGACAGAGAGTGTCCAACAGCTGCATCAGTGCCATGGGGGAGGGCACAGAGAGAGAGTGTCCAACAGCTGCATCAGTGCCATGGGGGAGGGCACAGACAGACAGAGAGTGTCCAACAGCTGCATCAGTGCCATGGGGGAGGGCACAGAGAGTGTCCAACAGCTGCATCAGTGCCATGGGTGACAGCACAGACAGAGAGTGTCCAACAGCTGCATCAGTGCCATGGGGGAGGGCACAGACAGAGAGTGTCCAACAGCTGCATCAGTGCCATGGGGGAGGGCACAGAGAGTGTCCAACAGCTGCATCAGTGCCATGGGGGAGGGCACAGAGTGTCCAACAGCTGCATCAGTGCCATGGGGGAGGGCACAGAGAGTGTCCAACAGCTGCATCAGTGCCATGGGGGAGGGCACAGAGAGACAGACAGACAGAGAGTGTCCAACAGCTGCATCAATGCCATGGGGGAGGGCACAGAGAGTGTTCAACAGCTGCATCGGTGCCATGGGGGAGGGCACAGAGAGTGTCCAACAGCTGCATCAGTGCCATGGGTGACAGCACAGACAGACAGACAGAGAGTGTCCAACAGCTGCATTGGTGCCATGGGTGACAGCACAGACAGACAGACAGAGAGTGTCCAACAGCTGCATCAGTGCCATGGGGGAGGGCACAGACAGAGAGTGTCCAACAGCTGCATCAGTGCCATGGGGGAGGGCACAGAGTGTCCAACAGCTGCATCAGTGCCATGGGGGAGGGCACAGACAGAGTCTGCTCAGCAGGTTTGCTGATGGCACCAAGCTGGGAGGCTTGGCTGATGCAGCTGCAGGCTGTGCTGCCATCCAGAGAGCCCTGGGCAGACAGAGTGGGCACAGAGGAACCAGATGAGGTTCAACAAGGCCAAGTGCAGAGCCCTGCACCTGGGGAGGGATAATAAACTGCAGCAGGACAGGCTGGGAGGTGACTGCTGGGAGCAGCCCTGGGGGTGCTGGTGGCTAACAAGTTCCCCATGGCACAGCAATGTGCCCTGCTGGCCAAGAAGGCCAATGGGGTCCTGGGGGGCATTGGGAGGATGTGTCCAGCAGATCAAGAGAGGTTCTCCTGCCCCTCTGCTCTGCCCTGCTGAGACCTCATCTTCAATACTGTGTTCAGTTTGGGGCTCCCCAGTTGAAGAGGGACCAGAGAGGGTCCAGTGGAGGGCTATGAGGATGATGAGGGGCCTGGAGGGCATGGCTGATGAGGAGAAGCTGAGGGCCCTGGGGCTGCTTAGTGTGGAGAAGAGAAGACTGAGAGGGGATTGAATCAATGTCTGTAACTCTCTGAGGGCTGGGGGTCAGCAGGGGGGGACAGGCTCTGCTCACTGCTCCCTGGGACAGGACAAGCAGCAGTGGATGGAAGCTGCAGCACAGGAGGTTCAGCTCAGCACAAGGAGGAACTTCTTGCCTGGAAGGCTCCCAGAGCCCTGGCACAGGCTGCCCAGAGAGGTTGTGGAGTCTCCTCCTCTGGAGCCTTCCCAGCCCTGTCTGGATGTGTTCCTGTGTGCCCTGCGTTAGGATTGTCCTGCTCTGGCAGGGGGGGGATGGCCTGGATGAGCTCCTTGGCTCCCTTCCAACCCCTGGCATCCTCTGAGCCTGTGAACCTTCAGCCAGACCCTGCCCGGGCTGGCCCCATGCGCCCCTCCCCCAGCCCCTCCCGGCTCTGCTGCCCTCCTTGCAGAAGGCTGAGTCGGAGGAGCTGGAGCCGCAGAAGCCGCAGGTGAAGCTGAGGAGGACGGTGTCGGAGGTGGCGCGGCCAGCATCCACCCCGCCCATCATCGCCTCGGCCATCAAGGATGAGGATGATGAGGACAGGATCATCGCCGAGCTGGAGGTGAGCGCGGGAGGGGCCGCGTGGTGCCCCAGCTCACCCGCGCCGTGCCCGGCCCCGCCCTGCCCCGCCCTGCCCCGCCCTGCCCCGCACCGCTGGCACCTGGGGGGGCAGGGCTGGGGGACGCCTCCCACCGCTTGGAATGGCTGTGGGGGGAGGGAATGCCTTGGGGTGAGGTCTGGGGAGCATCTCCCATTGGTTGGCACAGCTGTGGGGGCAGAGAATGCCTTGGGGTGAGGTCTGGAGAGCATCTCCCATTGGTTGGCACAGCTGTGGGGGCAGGGAATGCCTTGGGGTGAGGTGTGGGGAGCATCTCCCATTGGTTGGCACAGCTGTGAGGGCAGGGAATGTCTTGGGGTGAGGTCTGGGGAGCATCTCCCATTGGTTGGCACAGCTGTGGGATCAGGGAATGCCTTGGGATGAGGTCTGGAGAGCATCTCTCATTGGTTGGCACAGCTGTGGGGGCAGGGAATGCCTTGGGGTGAGGTCTGGAGAGCATCTCCCATTGGTTGGCACAGCTGTGGGGGCAGGGAATGCCTTGGGATGGCATCTGGGGAGCATCTCCCATTGGTTGGCACAGCTGTGGGATCAGGGAATGACTTGGGATGGCATCTGGGGAGCATCTCCCATTGGTTGGCACAGCTGTGGGATCAGAGAATGCCTTGGGGTGAGGTCTGGGGAGCATCTCCCACTCTTTGGCACAGCTGTGGGGGCAGAAAATGCCTTGGGGTGAGGTCTGGAGAGCATCTCCCACTCTTTGGCACAGCTGTGGGGGCAGGGAATGCCTTGAGATGGCATCTGGGAAGCATCTCCCATTGGTTGGCACAGCTGTGGGATCAGGGAATGCCTTGGGATGAGGTCTGGGGAGCATCTCCCATTGGTTGGCACAGCTGTGGGGGCAGAGAATGCCTTGGGACGAGGTCTGGAGAGCATCTCCCATTGGTTGGCACAGCTGTGGGGGCAGGGAATGCCTCGGGATGAGGTCTAGAGAGCATCTCCCACTCTTTGGCACAGCTGTGGGCTCCCCCCTCCACACCTGGCTGCCAACAGGAGGGTGGTGAGAGACTGGCACAGATTGCCCAGGAAGGTTGTGGATGTCTCCTCCCTGGAGAGGTGTTCCAGGCCAGGCTGGATGAGGCCTTGGGCACCCTGGGCTGGTGGGAGGTGTCCCTGCCCATGGCAGGGAGGGTTGGCATTGGTTGATCTTGAAGGTCCCTTCCAACCCAAATCCATGTGGGCACTGGGATGGGCAGGATGGAGCTGCCAAGCCCCTCGCTGGCTCTGGCTGCTGCTTGCTTGGTTCCTCACCTCCCTTCAGCACTTCAGCACCTTGGGCTTCAAGCCAGGTTGGTTTTGTAGCCCCACACAGCTGCAGCTTCCCTGGGCACCTGCAGCCATCCCAGCCTCAGGCTCTGACCTCCCCCAGGATGGCAGTGCCCTGTGCCCTCCCTGTGTGTGCAGTGGTCAAGGTGCCAGAGTGGGTCACAGCTGGGCACTGGAGCTGCTGCTGGCAGCAGAGGCCACTGGCACCTCCTTGGCTGAGGGGGACAGAGACTAGCAAGGAACTCTTGACACTGAGGGTGGTTGAGACTGGCACAGGTTGTCAAGGTGCCCAGGTGGGTCACAGGAGACTGGCACAGGTTGTCAAGGTGCCCAAGAGGGTCAGAGGAGACTGGCACAGGTTGTCAAGGTGCCCAAGTGGGCCACAGGAGACTGGCACAGGTTGTCAAGGTGCCCAAGTGGGTCACAGCTGGGCACTGGTGCTGCTGCTGGCAGCAGAGGCCACTGGCACCTCCTTGGCAGAGTAGGACAGAAACCAGCAAGGAACTCTTGACTGTGAGGGTGGTTGAGACTGGCACAGGGTGCCCAAGAGAGGTTGTTCAAGGCCAAGCTGGATGAGGCCTCGAGCCCCCTGGGCTGGTGGGAGCTGTCCCACGGCAGGGGGTTGGAACTGGCTGATCCCCTGCCAACCCAACCCGCTCCGTGCTGGGCCTTGGCACGACTCCTGGTGCCCATCCCTGCAGGAGGCTGGTTCTCCTGGCCAAGCCCCCCTCCTCCAACCCGCCGTCTTTGACTCCCCCAGGTGTTTCAGAGGAGCTCTGCCTCCCCTTTCCTCCTCCCCAGGCCCCCTCAGGAGCGGCTGGCAGCTGCCATCTCCCCTGGGCACGCAGCCGCAGCCTCCGCTGCCGCCCAAGGATGGAAGGTAACAGCTGGCCCCAGCCACCCCTCCTGCTGCTGCTGCTGCTGGGCTGCACTCTAACCACTTTCCTCCTCTCCTGCCTCTTCTTCTAACTCACTTTTGCTGCCTCCTGTCTCGGATTTAACCAACTAAAGGCTTCTCTCCACCCCTTTCGCTCACCGCCGCGGCGGGCACGGCACTGGCACGCTGCTGGCATGCCCACAGGACCCAGCACTGACCCACCCAATGGCAGCACAAGGCTGCTGCAGCTCCCCTCACTCCCCACCCTCGGGGGCAGATCCTGCACCCCCACGTGGATGGGAGGAAGGGGAGGGCCACCCAAACCCCTCACTGGGTGCCCCGGGGAGGGTGGCACCGGTGGTGGGTGCCGCACGCCATGCCCTGCTCCACGTGTGTGGGGTGGGTGGAAGGGCACTGTGAAAGGGCTGCACCAGGGTCCAGTGGCTGCTGGGATCTGCTGAGGTTTGGTTCCATCACCCCTCTCAGCTACTGGGCTGCTGAGCTCCCTCTTGAGCCTCCCTGCCCTCCCTCCTGCCCTCCCTCCTGCCCTCCACCCTGCCCATCCTGCCCTCCCTCTCTGCCCTCCATCCTTCCCTCTCTGCCCTCCATCCTTCCCTCTCTGCCCTCCACCCTTCCCTCTCTGCCCTCCACCCTATCCTCCATCCTGCCCTCCCTGCCCTCCATCCTGCCCTGGGCCCTGGGATGGAGAGAACAGGAGGAGCAGGAGGTGGCCAGAGAGTGGATGGGCTGGAGCAGGGTGAAGGAGGAGGGTGGCAGAAGAGGGCAGCTGCTGCTGCTGAGCCCCTCAGTCAAAAAGCATCTTCTGAGGGCAGTTCTGCCCCACTCAGGGCAGCTCAGCTGCTGGGGGGGTGGGAGGGGGTTGGGTATGGTGCAGGGGTCCCAGAGGGTCCCTCTTGTCTCCTGGGAGGTCCCAAAGCTGGAGCTGGACCAGCCAGAGGAGCATCTCCTGCCTCTGTGGGCAAGGGCATCACTTCCCAGAGCTCTGCTGCCTGGAACCATCCCAGTGCCTGCTTCACTCCTTGCCCAGGGCACTGCTCAGAGCCCAGGGCTTGGGCACGAGTGAGACAGGCTCTGCCAGGACACATGTGCCCAGTGCCCATCTTGTGCCAGCCAGCAGCGTGGGGTCACCACTCTTACTGTCCTGCTCTGTGGTGCCAGAGCCAGAAACACTGCAAGTGATGGCACCACCCTTGGCATGGGCAGGGAGTGGGTCAAGGGCACCTCTTCTGCTCTGCTGGGCACTCCACAGCTGGTGGCATCACCCCTGGGGCAGGGACAGAGGTGGGTGGTGAGGAAGGACAACGTCTTGGGGGTGACTTCTTGCTGCTCAGGGTGTTGGAGGTTCCTCTGCCCCTTGGCAGCTCATTTGTGGTGGCTGATCCCCTGCCAGCAGCTCTGCTGGCCTGGGCACCGCTCTTGCCCCAGTGCTGTGCCAGTTTATACCAGTATGGGGCAGCTCCAAGCTGGGCTGTGGCAGGTGGCTTTGCAAACCAAACAAGTCTCTCTTCCTGCTCAGATGGAACCTCCTGGGGGCCACTTTGTGCCCTTTGGTGCCCCTCGCCCTGCTCCTGGGTACCACTGAGCAGAGTCTGGCCCCATCCTCTTGCCCCCCCCCCCCCCCCCCCCCATCCTTTATCTCTTACTGAGCATTGCTCAGATCCCCTCTGGGGCTTCTCTTCTCCAAGCTAAGAAGCCCCAAACCTTCCTTCACAGGACAGATCTTCTTCCCCCCTGTATCATCTTCTTCTCCCCTCCCTCATCATCTTCTTCCCCCTCTCAACCTCCCTACAGCTCTGCGATGCCCGAGGGCACCAGAACCGGGGGGGGTGGGGGGGACAAGCAGTGTGTGTGTGGGCACCCAGCAGCTCCCAGCGCTCTGCCCCAGCCCTTAACCTGTCTGAATTCTCCACACAGGAGCCGCTGGCCCTGGCGGCCGCTGGGGGCAGAGCTTTCTCCCTCCCCCAGATTGTCCTCACCCCGTGGGTGTCGGAGCCGCCGTCCCCCGAGGCCGAAGCGGAGCCGTGGGTGCAACCAGGCTGCCCGGAGCGAGCAGGAGGGCAGCTGCCACCCGAGGGGGCAAGGGAATGCCCTGCATCTCCTGGCATCCCCCCAAAGCCTTCATCCACCCCTGGCTACCCTCCAGCCTCAGCTCTGCAGCCCCCAAACAGCTCAGCTCGGGGCTGTGCTCAGGCAGCAGCAGAGACTTGGAGGTCTCCTCCAGCAGCCAGCAAGGTTTTGGCTCTGTCCAAGCCTCCAGGGAGATGTCCCACGGTGGGAGAAGGTGGGGACAGTGCTCTGGAAGAAGGCAGCAACAAGACTTCTCCTCAAGGGTCCTTGGCTGCTTCTCCTCGAGGTTCCTTGGCTGCTTCTCCTCAAGGTTCCTTGGCTGCTTCTCCTCAAGGGTCCTTGGATGCTTCTCCTCGAGGTTCCTTGGCTGCTTCTCCTCAAGGTTCCTTGGATGCTTCTCCTCAAGGGTCCTTGGATGCTTCTCCTCAGGGTTCCTTGGCTGCTTCTCCTCAAGGGTCCTTGGCTGCTTCCCAGAGGGAAGCCACAGCTCCTGGAGCTGCTGGGGTGAAGCTTCTCTCCACCAGCACCACCTCCCTGCCTGCCAAGGGTGGGCACCCCCGAGGAGGAGCCAGGCAGGGCGTGGGAGAAGGAGACTCTGCAGGGCTTTGTGCCCAAGGGCAGAAGGAGGACATCTCACCGAGCTCAACCTACCCAGTGCCAAAGCCTGGAGCTGCCCCAGGCAGGGCTCCATGCCCAGGGAGAAGTGAGCACCTCCAGGTGCAGGTCACTGCTTTCTCCAGCCCAGGCCCTGCTGCAGCAGCTGCAGGCTGGAGCAGTGTGGCTGTGGCTGCTGCAAGAAGCAGCCCAGAGGACATCAGGGCCGGGGGGAAGGTGACAGGAGGCATCTGCAAAGGGTCCTTTGGCAGCTCCATGACCCCACGCAGCAAAGAGATCTATGAAGGCACCTACCAGAGGCTGGACAGCCTGGAGGAGACCATCAGGGAGCTGGAGATCACCATCAGCGAGATCAGCAACCACCCCTCGGTGGAGTTTGTCTTCACCAAAGAGCTGCTGGCACAAGCAGGAGCCAAGGAAGGTCTGAGGGGTCTCAAGCATGCCAGCTGTGAGGATGGCACCGCCCTAGACCTCAGCCAGACCAAAGATGATGCCCCCAAGAACCCACCTGCAGGCCAGACCAAGCCACCTCTGCTCCCCAAGCCGCAGCTGCAGGTTCATTTTCTCCTCCCCCTCTCGGTGTGCTCTGCCCTGGACTGGCTCTGATGTCTCCTCCTCTTCCTCCACCTCCACCTCTTGCCTGCTCCCCTCTCTGTGACTCTACCTCCAAGCAGAGCCAAGGTGGAAAAGCTTGAAAGGGGTTTGGGAAGCACAGGCAAGCAGGAGCCAGGCTGCAGGCACTGCTGTGCCATCTGCCCCACGGTGGGGCTGGTGCCACTGGGTGCCCATCTCTTGTTGTGCATCACACTGCAGTACAGCTTGGTGACCTCCTGCCCTGGCAGGCCTTGGCACACCCTGGCTATTTGGGTATCTCCTGCCCTGGCAGGCCTTGGCACACCCTGGCTATTTGGGTATCTCCTGCCCTGGCAGGCCTTGGCACACCCTGTCAGGCTTTGGCACAGCCAGGTTATTTGGGTATCTCCTGCCCTGGCAGGCTTTGGCACACCCTGGCTATTTGGGTATCTCCTGCCCTGGCAGGCCTTGGCACACCCTGGCTATTTGGGTATCTCCTGCCCTGGCAGGCCTTGGCACAACCTGGCTATTTGGGTGTCTCCTGCCCTGGGAGGCCTTGGCACCCCCTGGCAGGCTTTGGCACAGCCTGGCTATTTGGGTGTCTGCTGCCCTGAGAAGCCTTGGCACAGCCTGGTTATTTGGGTGTCTGCTACCCTGGCAGGCTTTGGCAGACCCTAGCATAGCCCAGGGTGCCCTGTAGGCACCACTCTAGGGTCCTGCAGTGCCAGGGCAGCGTGGGTGGGCACTGCTGCTGCTCTTTGTATATCTCCATCTGTGCTCAACCAGCCAATAAAGTCCTCTCTGTGCCCCCTCTGCCGCCGTTTCCACCTGCAGTCTGCCCCCTCCTGCCGTCGCCTCTTCTCCTCTCTCTCGGCCATGCCAACCTCCCCTGCCCTGGCAGGGCTCTCTCCTCCTGCCCTTGGTCTCCTGGTGTTTGCCATGTCTGCCCCTCACCCTCTGTGGCTGTTGGTAAGTCCTGAGCCCGGTGAGGGCTCCTTTGGCACGCGGAGCCACTCACCACCTCCTGAACCTGGCACTGGCACCACGGCTTGAGTGGGCAGGGTGGGACCACGAGGGCTTGGGGCACAGCTTGAGGCATCCAGCACTGGTAGTGGTGGGTTGGTGGGTGGAAGGGTGGGGGTGTGTGTGTGTGGGAGGGGGTGTGGGGTGTGTGTGGGGATGTTCCATGCCCAGATTTGACCCCCCCTTTGCCCACCTTGTGTGCCCCTCAGAGCGGTGGCGTCTCCATCCCAGCCATGAAGGTGGTGAACCCAGCGTCGAGGCTGAAGCAGAGCCAGCAGCAGGGCAGCCCAGACAAGAGCAAGCACATCAAGCAGAGGATGGAGTACATGAGGATCCAGGGCCAGCAGCAGGTAGTCTATCTCTAGCTCCACCCTCACCACCTCTCCTGCCACCAAAGGCCCCCCCCGCACGCCTGGCACCTCCCTCGCTGCCTGCTCTGGGGTGAGGATGAGTGTGGAGGGCAAGGGAGCCCCTGCCCGGTGCTGCTTTTGGAGACTGAGTCCTCTTCTTGTCTTGCTTCACTTTGGATGAGCCCAGTGAGGACCTGGAGGGGGGAGGTCTTGTGCCCATCCGTGCCTGGCACGGTGGTTTCCATGGCTGGCACAGGGGCAGGACTTGGTGCAAGCTCGTTGTGAATGTGAGGCTGAAGCTGGAATCGTTTTGCCAGCCCAGCCCTCAGTGCCACCACTGCTCTGGTGGGCAGGGCTGACCTCACTGTTGGGCTTCTTGCCCTGAGGGACCCCAAAGACCTCCTGGCAGAACGTTTTGGCCACGATGATGAGCACTGCGGAGCTGCCCGCCTGGCACTGGGGCTCTGGGGGGCTTCAGGTGCCCAGGGTTGGGGCTTCGTGTACCCAGGGTTGGGGCTTCATGTGCCCACAGTTGGGGCTTCATGTACCCAGGGTTAGGGCTTCAGGTGCCCAGGGTTGGGGCTTTGTGTACCCAGGGTTAGGGGCTTCAGGTACCCAAGGTTAGGGCTTCAGGTGCCCACAGTTGGTGCTTCTCAACCCACCCCAGGAGGTTTTGGAGGCCCAGAACCCTCCATGCACCCCCACACCTTGGCCACAGAAGCAGCTCCTCCAGGGGAGGGGGCATCACGGGTAGGGTGATGGTACCAGGGTGCCCAGCAGCACAGGGAAAGGGCTGGGGGGAGGGAGGGGGAGGCACAGCAGCTGGAAGAGGAGAGGTTTGGGATGGGATGGGATGGGATGGGATGGGATGGGATGGGATGGGTGGGGGTGATGTGTGCCCCCTTGCCAGCACCCACCCCAGAGGATGGGGCTCACTCCCCTCCCTTCCTGCTGGCACCCCACTGCTGGCAGTGGCTCTCCAGCTTGCCCAGCCCAGAGGCAAGGTGGCCACAGCCAGTTTGCTGCCCCCACCCCATTCCTCACCTCTCCTTCCCCCCCCCCCCCACCTCCTAACCCTTCCCCTCCCACCCCTGCCCTGCAGCAGGCAGCAGCCTCCCTCCAGGGGGGGTCCATCCCCATCCTCTCCTCCCTGCTCTGTGTCTCAAATCCCCTTCCCTGGGCTTGGTGTCACCAAACCACCCAATAAATCCAGACTGGCTCCTTCTGTTGGCTCCTTGGACCCTGTGGGATGAACCAAGGCAGTTCCCCAGCTGCCTGCAGCTGAGTTTGGGGCAGTTCCATGCAACTTTGGCCAAGGTTGCATGAACAGAAGGGACCCCTTCTGGCGAGAGGCTTCAGCCTCCCCTTTCCATCCCTGGTTGCTCTCTCTGGCACCCTGCAGGTTGTTGTTTGGCGTGGCCACAGCTAAGGTGGTCCCTGGGCAGTGCCCAGAGGGCCCCAGGCAGAGGCTCTCAGGATAGTTTGGGTTGGAAGAGACCTTTCAGGTCGTGGGATCCAAGCCTTAACCAAGCCCTGGCAGGGCACCACCAACCCATGGCCCTCAGCACCACATCTCCATGGCCTGGTGACCCCTCCAGGGGTGGGGACTCCACCACTGTCCTGGGCAGCTTGGGCCAGGCCTTGGCAACCCTTTTGGGGAGGGGAATTGTCCCTCATGGCCAACCTAAACCTGCTCTGAGGCCACCTGGGGCTGTTTCTTCTCGAGGTCTCCCTCCTCATCCTCCCCACCAGCAGACTCACATGCAGGTGGTGCTCTCACACCCCAGCAGAATCAGGGAGAGAGGAGGGGTCCCCTCTGACCCCCCCATCTAGGGCTACCCCACAGGCTGAGGAGCAGCAGCCAAAAGACTCATGCTGGGAGCCCTGAGACAGGCCAGGAAGCATCTCCTGAGCCCAAGCACCCCAGGAAGGTCACCAAATCCCCTGCCCTGGAAGGTCCCAGTGCCACCACTCTGCTCCTCGTCCCCACCTCAGGGCATCCCATGGCAGCTGCAGCCACCCAGCCCCTGGCAACCCTCTCTGCCCTCACCCAGGTGGCTGGGCCAGGAGTTTGCTGTGGCACTTTTGTCCTCCTTGCCCTCCCTGTGCAGGCTTTGGCTGTGCCCCCCCCCCCCCCCAGTAGCCCACCCCCAGCCTGCCACAGGAGGATTGGGGGCAGGGGGGGCTTGGAGGAGCCTTCTCCCCGTGCTGGGAGGGTTTGGTTCTCAGCAGCCTTCCCCCCTGGCTCCCCTCGGACCAGCCTTAAGTCACCTCCCTGCTGGTGGTGACCACAGCAGCCTGGTGGGCACAGGGGGGACGAGGTGGGGACCAGCACCCCTTGGAAGAGCCAGGGCTGCTGTGGGGCTGCCAAGGCTCTGCCCTTGCTCAGCTGCCTGGCACTGGCAGCGCTGGGCACTGTGCCCCACGGGCACCATTACCACGCAGCCAGTCTAATGCTGCCCTTCTTGTCCCCCCCCCCTTCTCCTCCACCTTTCTGTCCTCTCCCTCACTGCCTCCCCTCCTCTGTGTGTGTCCTCACGTCCCTCTGTCCCACGTGGCCATCTGTCTGTCCTTGTGTGGCTCTCTTTCTCCTCCTCTCCCACCTCCTCCTCCTCCTCCTCCTCTTGGGGATGGCTCCTTCCCTGTGCCAGTGACTCGTGGGCTCAGCTCATCTCTGTGCTCTGTTTGTGGTGGACCTTTGCCAGCTGCTTGACCTCAGACTTAACTCAAATGCTGCTTCTGAACAAGAGTCCTCTTTGGGTCTTGGTTGTTGGTTTTGGTTTCTTCTTTGGTCCTGTTTGGTTCCTTTGGTTTCTCCTTTGGCTCCTTTTGGGTTCTTCTTTGGTTTCTCCTTTGGTTCTTTTGGTTTCTCCTTTGGTTCCTTTTGGGTTCTTCTTTGGTTTCTTCTTTGGTTCTTTTGGTTTCTTCTTTGGTTTCTTTAGTTTCTTGTTTTGTTCTTTTGGTTTCTTCTTTGGTTCCTTTTGGTTTCTTCTTTGGTTCCTTTGGTTTCTTCTTTGGTTCCTTTTGGTTTCTTCTTTGGTTTCTTGTTTGGTTCCTTTGGTTTCTTCTTTGGTTCCTTTTGGTTTCTTCTTTGGTTTCTTCTTTGGTTCCTTTGGTTTCTTCTTTGGTTCCTTTTGGTTTCTTCTTTGGTTTCTTCTTTGGTTCCTTTGGTTTCTTCTTTGGTTCCTTTTGGTTTCTTCTTTGGTTTCTTCTTTGGTTCCTTTGGTTTCTTCTTTGGTTCCTTTTGGTTTCTTCTTTGGTTTCTTCTTTGGTTCCTTTGGTTTCTTCTTTGGTTCCTTTTGGTTTCTTCTTTGGTTCCTTTGGTTTCTCCTTTGGTTCCTTTTGGTTTCTTCTTTGGTTTCTTCTTTGGTTCCTTTTGGTTTCTTCTTTGATTTCTTTTTTGGTTCCTTTTAGTTTCTTCTTTGGTTTCTTCTTTGGTTCCTTTGGTTTCTTCTTTGGTTCCTTTGGTTCTTTGCTTTGGGTTTTGTTTCCTTTTGGTCTCGTTTGGTTTTGTTTCCTTTGGCTTTGGTTGGTTTCTTCCTTTTCCTTTCCTCCTCTTTTGGTCTCGTTTTGGTCTTCTTTTGGAAGGAAGTGTTGGACTTTTTCCTCCCCTCTCTCCTCCTCCTCCTCCTCCTTGAATCTTGCTTTTCTTTCTAGGCCGCTAGACCATCTAAAGAGGCTCCTGAGACCTCCCCCACGGTCTCAGAGAAACCTGCATCTGGCAGAACCTCCATCCCAGTATTGACTTCCTTTGGGGCAAGGAACTCCTCCATCTCATTCTGAGCATCCTTGCCAGCTCCACCCAACCGTCCTCCAGCTCCTGGGGCCGGGCTCCTCTCTTCCTTGTGGGCTCCTCCTTTTAACCTGGGACTTGATCTTCTTGAGGCAACCTTTGGAGGGATTTTGGTTTTCTCTGTCTCCTTTATTTTTGCTTTTGCCTTGGTTTGGTTTTTTTTTCCCCTCTTGCCACTCCCTCCCCTTTCCCCCCTCCCCTCTCTTCTCTCTGTACCCTCTGCTGCTGCTGCTGGTGGTGATGAATTCTTCTCTCCTGTACTCAATGTCTCGCTCCACTGTGGCCCAACCTCCTGTCTCCCCTTTTGGCTCTGCCAACGATGCCCAACTTGTGTCTCACCCTCTGCTCCTCCACCACCACCAGACCTCTGTCTGCCATCCACAATGGCCAACCAGACACTTTCTCTTCTCTTTCTCTTTCTCTCTTCCTCCTCCTCCTCCTCCTCCTCTCCTTTTCTTTTTCTTTGGTTCCCCTTCCCCAATTTTGGTTCCTCTTTTTTTTTTTTCCCTTTGGGTTCCTCTTTTGGCTTTGGTTTGGGGTTTGGGTTGGGTTTGGTTTTTATTCCTTTCTTTCCCCCCTTCCCCCACTCCTCTCTTCTCTCTTTCCCTCCTCCCTTTCCCCTCCCCCCACCCCCATCCTTCCGCCGTCATCGAAGAGCTCTCAGAGCTTCACCTCACTGCTTCCACCAGCTTCAAGCAAGGAGGACGCTGGGCAGTGCCCGAACCCTCTGCCCACCACGGGGGCAGCGCCCAACCCACCTCGGAGAGGTGGCAAAACGCAGCAGCTGCAGAAGACAGCCTCGGCGCCCCCCGGCCTGACTGCTGCCCACTCAGGACCACTCAGCAGCCTGGTACCTTCCACGCCCACCCCGCCGCAGGAGGTGATGCCAGGAGCTGCCAGCAGGTCCCGGCGGCGGACGGCAGCTGGCACCGCGGCCACACCGCATCCTTCGCTGCCCGACGGGTCGGTGCCCTGCCGGGGGGGGGTCGCTGCCAGCAGACGCCCCCTGGCCACCAGCCCTGGTGCTCCGCGGGGACAGGGAGTGGCAGGAGGGTCGAGAAGGAGGGAGGCAGGAACGCTGGCACGGGATGCCCGGGGGTGCCCCAGGGGACGAAGGATGAGGATGTGAATGGGGTGGAGCTGGGCTGCCCGCGGGGCGGAACGGGGCACTTTAAACGGGCACCTGGGTGGGCACAGCTTGGGAGGGGAGGGGGCAGAGGGTTGCTGTGGTGACTCAGGGGAGGGTCTGCTCCCATGGGACACACCTGGCTGGGCCTCTGTGCCCTTCCTGAGTGCCACAAGCCCTTGGGGACAAGGAGGCAGGATGGGTCCCTGGTGCCCTTCGCAGCTGGCACAGGTGCCAGGTGGAGAGCCCGGGCTAGGTGGTGACCTTGCATCGAAGGGGGAGGGGGTCCTAGACTGGATGTGGACCCCACAGCAGGTGGGGGTCCCATGATGGTTGGGGCTCTGTGCCAGGTGGGGGGTCCCATGCCAGGTGGAGACACCACAATGGCTGAGGACTGACCCCACCATGGTCCTGCCCTGGGGTGGGAGGAGGCAGCCTCAGCACCACCAGCCCGGGGGGCATCAGGGACCCTGGGGGTACATGGCCAGGCCAGGCCTGTTCATGGCACCCACTGAAGCACAGCCAAGCTGGGGCTACTCCAGATCTACTCCAGGTCTGCTCCAGGAGTACTCTGGGTGTCCTCCAGGTATACTCTGGGTGTGCCCTGGGTTTACTCCAGGTGCACTCTGATTGTACTCCAGGTGTGCTGCAGGAATACCCCAGGTAGGCTCTGGGTGTGCTCTGGATATACTCCAGGCTTACTCTGGATCTACTCCAAGTGTGCTCCAGGAGTACTCCAGGTGCACTTTTAAATGTACTCCAGGTGTATCCCAAGTGTACTTCAGATACATTCTGGGTATACTCCAGGTGTACTCCATAGATTCTGGGTGTGCTCTAGGTGGACTCTGGGTGTACTCCAGCTGTGATCCAGGTGTACTCCAGATGAAGTCCAGTTGTATTCAGAGCATGCTCTGGATGCGTTGTGGCTGTGCTCCAGATGCACTCCAGATGTGCTCCAGATGCATTCCAGGTGTATCCCAAGTCTGGGCT